>NC_052083.1:23004057-23265504 GCF_015852505.1 Tachyglossus aculeatus | reverse complement strand
CTATCAACATCTGTCTCTCCCTCTAGACCTTAAGCCGGTCGTAGGCAAGGGACGTGCCTACCGGCTCTGTGGTACCGGGCTCTCCCAAGTGCTTGGTAGAATTCAGACAGATGATCGCTCTCCTCCCCCTTCAAAACCTTATTGAAAGTACATCTCTGCCCAGAAGCCTTCCCTAAGCCCTCCTCTCCCCTCCTCTCACTCATCTGAAGCTTGAGTTCCGCTATCCTCCTCGTCTGGACCCAGACGCTTCGGTCTCCGGAAGCGTCGGACCTCACGAAAGGAAGACAGAGAGGTAAAAGATTGCAGACCATCTCGGTTTTTGGGTTGGTTTTTTTTTTTTGGTGGGGTTAGGGACAGACACCGTTTCCACCTCCCCACGGGGCCGTGAGTCATTGATCGCCATAGCTAAGATGACTACAATGCTCCGCCCGTTGGAAGCTTAGCTGCCCCCTTCTCCGAATCCCGTGAGGGGGCTCATCCTCCAGTGACCGGACACCTGGACGATGTCCACGTCAAAACCCGCCCTCTGCTCCTCCCCGACTCACCCCTGTTTAAACGGTCTCGGACGGGAATCCGCACGACTCTTCTGCTTCTTGGGAGAGGAACGGTGGGTACGCGTGGAAGCCACCCTTTTCTGCTCCTGACCCTAGACTCCCAGAATCCTCCACTGACAGCCTCAGAATCTTCCCTTCTCCGAAAGTTAAGCACTCACCGCTCCATTCCGCATATGTGATCGTGAGCACACGGAGCTCTGAAGCGCCGACGGAATCGAGGGCCCTGGCTCTTCTCGCTCCTGTCATCGACCCAAACGGGACCGGCTCCCCGCGCGGAGCCTCGGGCGGAGCAGAGCCCTTTACCTAGAGCGGCGGCCCTGTCTTCTCTCCCCTTCCCTGGCAGCCGACCCCTCTGATGGACTCGCACTCCTCGACGCCACGTGGTCCGGGATGCCATCTCTCAATAATGAGGATGGTATTCGTTAACCGCTTACTACGTTCCAAGCACTACTCTACGTGCTGGGGTAGACAAACAGCTTGTCCCACGTGGGGCTCACAGTCGTCCTCCCCATTGCACAGATGAGGTAATAACTGAGGCACAGTGAAGTGATTCGCCCAAAGTCACACACCTGACAAGTGGCAGAGTGGAGATTAGAACCCATGACCTCTGACTCCCAAACCCGGGCTCTCTCCACTTAGCCGAGCTGCATCTCAATCTCCGGGCAGGTGGCAGAATGGATTCAACTGGACCCAAGCTGCATGGGGATGATCCTCCTCCAGGCCACAGGAAATAACTGAGTGGCCTCTGCAGGGAAGGTAATAGTCTATCACGTTCTTTCTTCCTCCAGCCATTCTACCCTGACCTGTGCACTACGGAGATCGGGGCTCCTTTCGGCATCTGATCCGACAGAACCGACTCACGCTGCCCTGTCTCCCTTTCCGGCCCCGCCCTCTCTGAAACCCAAGACTCGCTGTAGAAACCCTCACCGGGTAGGAGGCGGCAGAGTTCGGATATGAAGGAAGGACGGTGGGACGGGAGCTTCTCGATCGACCCGACCCGAAGCCCACCTAGAGTTATAAAACATGACGTTGAGAGACATGTGGAGATCGAGGAGCCCGAGGGGCCGGTTTCCCTCACCTTGCCCTCTGAGGTCCATCTCTTGGCTCCGGCACACCCTGTCGTCTCATAGCTGGAGAGGGACAGGTAACGGAGGGTAGGAAACATAGGCTTCCTTTGCAGACACCACTTTCCCTCTCCCCCACCAAACATCAAACCTACTGTCGGGGGACGTGATGCGTACAGACAGACCATCCCGCCTAACCTGATGGTGACTCTCTGGCCTCTTGACATTTAGGGGCTCTCTTACTCCGCGAGGGGTTCATTCTCCGCGGGTCCCGTACAAATGCACGACTCGATTTCTGCTACCGAGCCTGACTACTCGGCTCCTCCCGGTCCGCACCCTGCCAACTTGGCCTCAGATGCGAGTCTTTCAGATTCTGCTTCTCGACGACGGATGGACTGGATGTATTGATGCTGCCCTATCATGCCCTATCATGATTCCGACCCTATACTTCCAAAAAGATACCTCTGTCACACGCTGCAGGGTCCCTTCTCCGGGAACTGAGGATCGACACGGGGAGATTGGACCTGGCTATAGAATTGAGGGCCCCGGCCCTCCTCCTGTCCGACGGAACCGGTTCCACGCGCGGAGGCTTGGCTTCCAAAACCCTTTTGTGCGGGCAGTGGCCGCCACCCAGAATCCTTTCCCGATTCTAATGAATGAATGTCCATATCTTTTTGAGATGAGAAGGTCAGAGTGTTCATCGGAGGGGGAGATAGGGTGGAGAGATGACAGATGAATCACGCCATGCCACCCGGAGAAGGTGTCATCTCATCAGATCCTTAAAGATGGAAACCAAGGGTCTGCCGCACAAGAAAGTTGGGGGTGGGGGGAGGGGGGCTCAGAGATAAAAGGATGAGCAAGGGAACACTGAGAGATGAGAGACAGATGAAAGAATGAGGTGCAGACACAAGGAGTAGCTCACCTCAACTGTGAAGCGTAAGGGCTGAGTTGTAGATGGAGCAGTGAGGCTACGCACTGAGGAGCTAGAAGACCATCTGAAATCTAAAAGAGTGGGGATAGCCTAAGAATTGAAGAGTATTCATTTGATTGTTTTTATTGAATAATTACTGTGTGCAGAGCACGATACCGAGTGGTCGGAAGGGTACGGTACAACTAGACGGGTACACGTTCCCTGCTCACGGCGGCCTATCGCCCTACCCGCCGCGCCCTCCCCCCACCCCATATCCCTGTCATGCGCCACGTAGTTGTCCCAGCCACTGCCTCGGTCCTCACCCTTGCTCTCTGGCCCGACCCATCATTTCTGCTCAATTCTCACGCCGTACGTGGTGGCACTTCCCCTCTCGGGATCACAACCGAAGGGTTTCCGATTACAATTTCTACTGCGAGACAGAGTCGAGTGGAGGCATATCCGTTCCAATCCTAGCTTCAGCGGTGGCGACAAGAGCGGAAGGGGAGATACCATACGTCATACCTCCCCCGAACCGGGCAGCAAGGCAGAGCGTCGAAAGCAGAGACTCGAGTTTATCGTGCGGAAGGTGGTGACGGTAAACCTCTTCCCTATTTACTACCGAGAAAACTCCACGGATACGCCACCAGAATCAACGCAGATGAAGGCGGGGCGTTCTGGGAGAGACGCGTCCGTGGCGCCGCTGTGGGATGCACAGATGACTCGACGGCATAAAATGAGACGAGACACGGCACTTGAGAGAATACAAAACAACGGATTGACAGCCACACTGTTGCCCATTGCGGGCTACGGTGGGAGACGGACATTGTCACATGCAAACAAATTCCAGAGCCACACGGCATTGGAGTGGGAAGGTAAACAGTTCTATTTTAGACATATTAAGCCACGAGGGACACCGGAGATCCTCATCGCACGGTGACTATCTTCGCGGCCGTGGTGACTCCTCACGGTCTGTGCCTAGTGGAACGGTCGGTAGCGGTCAGTCACGACCTCGTCCGCACTCTGGGCGCCTTCCCTCTCATCGCGGCTCCCCTGGGAACGCAAGTGTTTGGTCAAAAAGGATGGCCCAAATGACAAGCGCGGTTAGAGGGTGGCCCGGATAGGACTCTCTATCCTGCCTCCTCTGGGTCAACCAACAAAGACAAGACCAGCCCTTTGGGGAGCAATACTGTTCATCCCACATATGCCTCGGTACTCACCACCACACACTGGGCCTCCTCAGCATGCACAGACACACGCACCCACATGCCCTCCGCCCCCATCCCCCCGCCCCCAACAGCTTCCCTTTGAGATAGCACTACAGACCATGGCTCCTTCTCAATAGCAGTGCAAGTCAGAGAATTGGCCTGACAGTCTACAGTGTGGAGGGATAGTTCTCAAAGCTGGAGAAATACTTAGGGCAGCCTCTGTATTCATTCAGTCGTATTTCTTAAGCACTTACTGTGTGGAAAATACAGTATTCAGCGCTCGGTTAGTACAGTACAACAACAAACAAATACCCTGCCACGGACCTCACAGTCTAGAGGGGGAGACAGACATTCATCTACACAAACAAATTATATATATATATGCATATATATATATATATATGTATATATATGTACAAATATATATGTAAATATGTATATATGTATATATATGTGTGTATATATATATGTGTATATATATATACATATATATATATATGGGTGCTGTGGGGATGGGACAAAGGATGAATGAAGGCAGTAAGTCAGGGTGATGCAGAAGAGAGGGGGAGAAGAGGGTTTAGTCAGGGAAGGCTTCTTAGAGGAGATGTGCCTTCAGTGAGGCTTTGAAGTGGGGGAGAACAATTATCTGCCTGATATGAAGAGCGAGGGAGGATGTGTGTAACAGGTCAGTGGTGAGATAGACAAGATTGAGGTACAGTGAGAAGGTTAGCGTTAGAGGAACAAAGTGTGTGGGCTGGGTTGTTCTTGGAGGATAGCACAGTGAGATAGGGGTGGTGAGGAGTTTTTCTTTGTTGTGGAGGTATACGGTAAACCGCTGGAATTTTTTGAGGAGTGGGGAAACGTGGTCTGAACATTTCTGTAGGAAAACGATCCAAGCACACATACTGGAGTATGGTCTGGATGGGAGGTCAGAGAGGAGGCTCACACAATCATCAAGGCGGGAAAGGATAAGTGCTTGCATTAATGTGGTACCAGTTTGGATGGAGTGGAATTTTAGCCAGGTCAAGAGAGAGGACAGTCCTCTCTGTAGAGAAAGTAATAGCTAATCAGGGTTTTCCCCTCAGGCATTCCACCCCAGCCCGTGGACTGTCAGGACCCGAGGCCGCGGGACTTCCCCCCGGGTATCGGAGCCGTTTGGAAACGCGACTCGGGGGACTTGCCGCCGAGGCCTCCTCCGGTGACACGATACCGGAACCCGGAGCGTCAGACCGACAAAGGTGGGGGACGGGCGGAGCCGCTCCGCCGGTCCTGGACGACGCGCGACTGAGATCTTGGCAGGCACGTCGCCTGGATTCATGATCTCGAAGGCTTGGCTTTCTCGCCCTCCACTCTGTCCATAGCTGAGGACCGCATCCAAATCGCTGGATGTTAACGTCTCTGGGAGGATCGCCGGTCTCGAAGCTGGGGAGAGAAGGGAAGGGGTTTCGGATGACTTTTTTTCTAAGCAAGCATTTGATTCTCCTGCCTCCCAAAGACCTCAACACCGTGAGAGGTGAGGTCTCCAGAAACAGATCAAACACAAATAAGCTGAATGCAAAACTCTGCCCAACTAATACTAGAACCACCCACTCCAAATCTCTTAGTCCAGAAATTGCTTGTACTCCAGAGACCGGAGGTCCTACCTAAACCGGATTTATTTCAGTTGTGAGTACATGCCCGTCTTCTATACTCCCTGTCCACACTTGTGACAACCCCATTGTGGAACTCTGCTTTTCAGAAAAGAAGAAAATGGATACAGTAATACTCTTCCTGATGCACTATGGACACTGGACTCATTCATTCAATCTAAGCCATCCCTGGCAGTCCCAGACAGGTCTCTTCTCCAGGGCCTGACAACCTGAGAGTTCACTTGAAGACAGGACTGTGGGTGAAGGGAGGTTTGACCCACCTCTAGAATTAAGGGCCCCGCAGCTTCTCACTCCAACGGTCAGGTCAAATAGACCAGTTCCCAGGACAGAGTCCCAGGCCCTCTTTCCTCCCTACCAAGAGTGGTAACCACCTCCTAATTATCCTTCCCCAAAATCTAACCCCATCACACACACACACACACACACACAATAAATAAATAAATGAATAAATAAATCCTTCCCTTTGTGGTGGCAACATGTCCATACAGTTCAATCCCTCATAGATGGGGCAAGTCTGGAGATTGACTTGACTGTGCCCACACTGTAAGGGGATGGTCCTCAGGGCCAGGGTAATTCATTCAGCAGCATCTGTTTGAAGAGGAATAGCTGCTCAGATTCCTCCCTTGGTCAGCCTACTCCAACTTGGACTTCGCCGGGCTTGTTTCTGTGTCTGAGTTGGCAAGTTGTGGAGCCGGTAGGGATGTGCGCAGAAACTTGGGACTCGCCGAGAAGCAGGGAGCACCCTTCCGATCAAAATCGATTGTTACTGGAACTTCTCCTCTGGTCCTGGCTGAAACCTACTTGAGGTGGAGGAAACTGACCCCGGGAGAGACAGGTGGATTAGTGAGCCTTCTGAGGTCCTCATCTGTTACCACAACACCTCAGTCTTCAACAGCAACAATTCTCACAGGTGGAGAAGGAGGAGGAGGAGACTGCAAACAACCTAGGCTTTTTGTTTATTTTCTTTGTGGTGGGGCGGGGAAGCAGGGCAAGCATTGTTTTCCCCTTCCCCGCAAAAAAACAGTCACCACTCCAGCTAAGCTGACAACTGCACAAGTCAACTTCTAGTCCCAAGCCTCACGGCTCTTCTCTTCCCATCTTCCTGCTGAACTGGACTCGGTCAGTAGTCCTCATGGCTCTGCTTCTCAGAGGTGAATGGAATGGATGCGATGATGCCACCCTTTCGGGCTCTGGAGACTAGAGCCCCAAAAGCTACCTCTTTCAGACACAGAGAGATCCCTTTCTCCAGGGGCTGAGGATATGCTGGGTAAACCCGCATACAAGATTGTCAACACAGGGAGATTTGAACCATCTACAGAATTAAGGGTCCCGACTCTTCTCTGTCATGTCCAACAGAATCAGATTCTGGCACAGAGTCTCAGCTTTCAGAACCAGCCTCTGTACCAAGAGTGGCAGCCCCTGCCTCACTTTCCTAGCCCTAAAGCTAACCCCATCACACACACACACACACACATTCATTCATTCCATCGTATTTATTGAGTGCTTACTATGTGCAGAGCACTGTACTGAGCGCGCGCGTGCGCGCGCGCACACACACACACACACACACACACACACACTCTTCCTTTCGTGGGAGCAACGTGACCCTCCACTCCATCGCTCATTGGTGAGTGAAAATTGAAAATTGATTTGATCGTACCCACACAGCAAGGGGATGATCCTCAATGCCAGGATGAAGTGTTGAGTGGCCTCTATTTAGGAAGTAGTGGCCGGTCTGCTTCTCCCCTCAAGTCACTGTATCCCGAGCTGTGCACCGCTGGGGGTCAGTGCCGCGGGATTTCCATCTGCGTCCGAGCCGACAGGGCGCGGGCCCGATGCAGCGGGGGCCGGAGGGGGGCGGGGTAGCCGGAGACGAGGGAGACGTCGGAGCCGAGAGAGACGTGAAGATGGAGCCGGAGCCGACCGAGGCGAAGGCGACGCAGATGACGGAGACTTCGGACATCCTATATATCTGCCGTGAGAAGTGACGTACTCATGTGGGTCTGAAACCACCCCCCTTAGCCTATAATAACATCCAGCTCACAGGCCCTTAAAGGTCACACACCAGACTCAAGCTCACCATCATTTCATTTCAGCGTATGCCAAAGTCAAACTTATTTCACATAGAGAACACATCGGTGGCTCTGCGTTGGAGGCAGGGGAGGGTAGAACCTGTTAATAACATGACGAGAAGCAGCATGGCCCAGTGGATAGATCGAGCACAGACCTGGGAGTCAGAAGGACCTGGGTTTCAAGTCTGGCCCTGCAACCTATCGGCTGTGTAACCTTTGGCGTATCACTTAACTTCTCTGGGCTCCAGTTGCTTCAACTGTAAAATGAGGATTAACGTTGTGAACCCCATGCTGGAAAATGACCCTATCCAACCTGATTTGCTTGTATCTACCCCCACGCCTCGCACAGTGTCTGGCACATAGTAAGTGCTGAAATGCCGTTATCATTATCATTATTATGAGCTTCACAGAACCCTGAAACACAGAGCTTAGGAGCAACCTATTCTGCAGCCCTGGGTGGAGTGGAGGGGTTAGGAGATCCTTTTGGTTCTCAGTTGACAAAAACACTTGACACCAAAAGGACCCTGAATCCCACATGAGTCTCCTTCTAACCATCGCTCCAATGCTTTCAGGTGAGGAAACCATTTGCACTGACAAGGCAAATTCCAGGAACCACTGGGATTCTTCCAGCCCCCGACTGATTTGGACTCAGCCCGGATTCCCTAAAATGCTCCTTCTTCTCCACAACTCATGTGCCACATACAGTCCCAGAAAACCTGGCATTGCAAATTTAACCATTCCTAATGCTGGGTCCCCTTTTTCTCCCCAGACCTCCCCCCGCCGCCCCAGAAACACCAAAGAGCTCCTTTTGCTGGGGGCCAGAGTTCTGTGTGGGACAATGCTGAACACTGGACCGTGGAATCCGGTAGGTTTGACCCATCTATAGATGTAAGGGCCCCGGGTCTTCTCCGACCCACGGTCCGGTCGGCAGAATCTATTCCCGGTACAGATCCCCTGCTCCTGGATCCAGGGCCATCCTTGATGTTGAGAGAGCGGAAGACTCCCTCTAGCACCTTCACCCCCAAAAGTCAACCCCATGACGCACACACATACCCCACACAAGTCCATCGCTTTCTGGAGGAGGCAACAGAGAGCCCCTGGTGATACAATATTTAGCCCCAAAGAAATGGCATTGTTGGGTTGAGGGCAAGGGATGGTTCTTTAACTCAGTCTCTGGAAAGGGCCGGGGAGCCATCCAGTTGGTATCCACACTGCACGGTGAAGATCGTCCTCGTGTGGAGACCCCGGGCGGTCCGCACCCGGTGGAACGATCGGTGGGTAGTTGTCGTTGGCCTTGACGCAGTGGATTCTTCGGACACCATCCCATTCAGCTACCCTGTGAACAGTGGGGCAAAGGACAGTTTGGTTTTTTTCTCTAAAACTAGGGAAAGAGCGGGCCTGTTGGAAAGCAGTGGAGAAGGAATGAATTTGGCACAGAAGGGCTGCTTGGTGATGGTAATCAGAAAGGGAAGAAAAGTGGGTGCGAGTGTTAAGGCAATGCGAAGGAAGGGAAATCAAAGGCAAATTTGAAGGGACTGATTTTGAAACCGCACAGACGTGAGATGGCTAGGAAGGATGAGGAGTGCGGGAGAAGATTTGGGGACAGAATAAATCCAGTGGCTCCAGAGTCTTTGGTAGTAGTGATGTGCATCTTAAGTGCACAGCACAATATTAAGCACTGACAGTTGCTTCTGTAACAAGGAGGGAGTTGGAGGTTACTGGGGGGTTAAGGCAGCAGTTAAAAAAAAAACTAGAAAAAATGGTGAAGGCTTTAGGCATGGGAGTCAATGAGGGAGGGGAGGCATTGTTGCTGAGCAGAAGAGAAAGCCAATTTAAATTCATTCTCACTGGCTAAGAGATGGTTGAGGGGGTCCTAGTGCCTGGATTCTCCACAACAGCCCTCCGTGGAGTGAGTGGTCTGATGGTGCTCCTGCAAGTTGAGAAGGAAATGGGAGGAGATTCAAACAATGCAGTTTCCTCAAAACAGACATTCCTCCATGCCCCACCCTCTCATATCAACCTATTGTTCAACAGACATGAGAGGACAGCCTCAGGCACCCTAGATTCTCCACGATTCCCTACCCCTGCCATTCAATCTCCACATTCCCAGGCTTTGAGAGGCCTGGCCTCAAAGGGCAAGAGGTCTCCTGGTGTGCAATGGCAGACTGAACAGGGGAGTGGTAAGGCCGGTAGTCTTCCTATGCTCCCTGCAAAGACTCAGGTTGGAGGCTATGGCAATCAAGAGAAGAAAGGAGTTCTCTTTCACTCACACACACACACACACACACACACACACACACACACACGCACACGCACGCACACACACACAGTCCACCTTAACACAAACCCCCCACCATTCTGCTGGGATAAACCCCTTGCCGATATGGAAAGTTCCCCTTCTGTGAATTCTAGAGATGTGCAAGGCAGTTCTACTCTTCATCCTGGAACCGTCTCCCTCCCGCCAATCCCCCGCCATCCACACAACTATCAGGCCTGCACGGCTGGTATAACTGAGTCCAAAGATAACCAGCATATTGGTAAAATGGACAGAAGTCAGCTTCTATAGTACAGTGCCTGCATTTTCAGCTCCCCAGCCGGTATGCTTGACCGTCATCACACCTTATTCCATTGTGCCTCACTGTGACTCGGACCACTAACATCCATCTCGTACGAAAATGCCCCTAACTCAATTTCTCAGAAGTTAATGACATAGACAGAGACAATCCCCGCCTTGCTCCTGACAGACCACCACCTACTTGGATTCCCCAGAAACCACTGTCAGACATAGAGGAGTCCCTTCTTTGGGGACTGAGGATGTGCCGGGAGACTCTGAAGGCAGGACTTCTATCCCTCCACAGAGTTCAGGACTTCGTATCTTCAGTCCCACAACCAAATCTAATGGAACCAGTGTCCCCCACAGAGTCCCATTTCCGGGACCAGCTTCTGTTTCAACAGTGGCATCCACTTCCTCACTCTTCTATCCCCGCACTCAGCTAACCGGCCCCACCGTCATTCATGCACGCACACAACCAACACTTTCCCTGTGTGGTAGTAGTACAGCCCATGGCTCCATCTCAATTGCAGGGCAAGGCTACGAATTAACCTGACAGTCCAAACTGTGGAGGAATGGTCCTCAAGGCTGGGGAAATGAATTGGGCAGCCTCTGGAGAGACTGTAATAGCTAGTCCAAGTTTTCCCACCCCAACCTGTGCACTGCCAGGCACTCAGGCTGTGGGACTTCCTGCCAGGACCATCGGTCCGATGGAACTGGGTTATAATTGGAGCTTGTCCGCCGGTCCCAGCCGACGCAATTACGTTACCTTGGCGGTGGGGGGGGGGGGGGGGGGGAGGGGGGGACGTGGCGGGGGGGGGGACGGCCGCGCTAGTGGTACTGAAGGATTGTGTTTCTCACCGTGCCCTCTGTCCACAGCTGGGGACCACAGCTAAATCGCCGGAGTCTCATGTCTCTGAGAGAATCGACGGTCTCAAACCTGGAAAGAGAAGGGAAGGAATGTCAGATAACTTGTTTTGTGTGGCAAATATTCCATTCTCCCTCCTGCAGTAACCACAACACCAGAAAAGGTGAGATCAGTTCTACAGACACAATCGGTCATACCTAAGCCAAATGAAAAACTCCGCCCTACAAATTCTTAACCACCCCCTCCAAATCTGTTAGTCCAGGAGGGGCTTGTACTCCAGGGACTTCAGGTCCAACCCAAACGAGACAAAATTCAGTGTTATGATGCCGGCACTCCACACACCCTGTCCGCACCTGTGACGGCTCAATCTCATAACTCTGCTTTTCAGAGAGGAATGGGGTAGATTGTCAATTGTCAGCTGTGTGACTTTGGGCAAGTCACTTAACTTCTCTGTGCCTCAGTTCCCTCATCTGTAAAATGGGGATTAAGACTGCAGGGACGACTTTAGGGAAATTACCTGGCCCAGAAGAGCAAGCCAGAAAGCTCATTCAAAGTTACCCAAAACTCAAAACCTCCTCCCAAACCCTCATTTTTCCCTAAAGTCACCAGACACTTACATGGAAGCAAACACACTCAGCTTGGAGCAGGGTGAGGCCCAATCAATCAATCAATCAATCAATCGTATTTATTGAGCGCTTACTATGTGCAGAGCACTGTACTAAGCGCTTGGGAAGTACAAATTGGCATCACATAGAGACAGTCCCTACCCGATAGTGGGCTCACAGTCTAAAAGGGGGAGACAGAGAACAGAACCAAACATACCAACAAAATAAAATAAGTAGGATAGAAATGTACAAGTAAAATAAATAAATAAATAAATAAACAGAGTAATAAATATGTACAACCATATATACATATATACAGGTGCTGTGGGGAGGGGAAGGCGGTAAGGCGGGGGGATGGAGAGGGGGACGAGGGGGAGAGGAAAGAAGGGGCTCAATCTGGGAAGGCCTCCTGGAGGAGGTGCGCTCTCAGCAGGGCCTTGAAGGGAGGAAGAGAGCTAGCTTGGCGGATGGGCAGAGGGAGGGCATTCCAGGCCCGGGGGATGACGTGGGCCGGGGGTCGATGGCGGGACAGGCGAGAGCGAGGTACAGTGAGGAGATTAGTGGTGGAGGAGCGGAGGGTGCGGGCTGGGCAGTAGAAGGAGAGAAGGGAGGTGAGGTAGGAGGGGGCGAGGTGATGGAGAGCCTTGAAGCCCAGGGTGAGGAGTTTCTGCCTGATGCGCAGATTGATCGGTAGCCATTGGAGGTTTTTGAGGAGGGGAGTGATATGTCCAGAGCGTTTCTGGACAAAGATAATCCGGGCAGCAGCATGAAGTATGGATTGAAGTGGAGAGAGACACGAGGATGGGAGATCAGAGAGAAGGCTAGTGCAGTAGTCCAGACGGGATAGGATGAGAGCTTGAATTAGCAGGGTAGCGGTTTGGATGGAGAGGAAAGGGAACCTTATATAGGGCAGCGAGGGGCCAGCCTGGACATCACTAATCCCCCTGGGTGGAAATTGCTGGGAGAGAGATTTGAGAAGCAGCATGGCTTAGTGGAAAGAGCACAGACTTGGGCGTCAAAAGACATGGGTTCTAATGTTATTCTGTTCTGCCTTGATTATCGTATCAGCCTCCTTGCTAACCTCCCTGCCTCCTGTCTCGTCCCACTTCACTTGATACTTCACTCTGCTGCCTGGATCATTTTTCTTCAAAACCACTCAGGCCATGTTTCCCCTTTCCTCAAGGACCTCCAGTGGACACCTATCTGCCTCTGCATCAAAAGGAAACTCCTTACCATCGGCTTCTCCCGGCTCTGCCACTTGTCTGCTCTGTGACCTTAGGCAAGTCACTTAATCAATCAATCGTATTTATTGAGCGCTTATTGTGTGCAGAGCACTGTACTAAGCGCTTGGGAAGTACAAGTTGGCAACATATAGAGACAGGCCCTACCCAACAGTGGGCTCACAGTCCAGAAGGGGGAGACACAGAACAAAACCAAACATATTAACAAAATAAAATAAATAGAATAGATATGTACAAGTAAAATGAATAGAGTAATAAATATGTACAAACATATATACATATATACAGGTGCTGTGGGGAAGGGAAGGAGGTAAGACGGGGGGGATGGAGAGGGAGACGAGGGGGAGAGGAAGGAGGGGGCTCAGACTGCCAAGGCCTCCTGGAGGAGGTGAGCTCTCAGTAGGGCCTTGAAGGGAGGAAGAGCGCTAGCTTGGCAGATGGGCAGAGGGAGGGCATTCCAGGCCAGGGGGATGACGTGGGCCAGGGGTCGACGGCGGGACAGGCGAGAACGAGGCACGGTGAGGAGATAAGCGGCAGAGGAGCGGAGGGTGCGGGCTGGGCTGGAGAAGGAGAGAAGGGAGGTGAGGTAGGAAGGGGCGAGGTGATGGACAGCCTTGAAGCCGAGGATGAGGAGTTTCTGCCTGATGCGCAGATTGATTGGTAGCCACTGCAGATTTTTGAGGAGGGGAGTAACATGCCCAGAGTGTTTCTGGACAAAGACAATCCGGACAGCAGCATGAAGTATGGATTGAAGTGGGGAGAGACACGAGGATGGGAGATCAGAGAGATCAGAGAGAAGGCTGATGCAGTAAACTTAACTTCTCTGTACCTCAGTTACCTCCTCTGTCAAATGGGGATTAAAGTGTGAGCCCCAATTGGGACAACCTGATTACCCTGTATCTATCCCAGCGCTTACAGCAGTGCTTGGCATACAGTAAGCGCTTGACAAAATACCATCATTATTAATCAAGTGTCCCGGGAGGAAGCCCCAGCCACATCACCGGAGGAGGGGATGGCTGTGGGAAAGATAGGGTAGGATAATGGATAGTAGGAAAGCAGTATGGCTTAGTGGAAAGATCACAGGCTTGGAAAACAGAGAATGCAGGTTCCAATCCCTTTTCCGCTACTTGTCTGCTGTGTGACCTTGGGCAAGTCACTTAACTTCTCTGTGCCTCAGTTATCTCATCAGGAAAATGGGGATTAAGACTGTGAGCCCCATGTGGGATACAATGATGACTTTGTATCTACCTCAGCGCCTTGAACAGTGCTTGGCAGAATGTAAGTGCTTAACAAATGCCATCATCATCATCATCATTATTATTATTATTATTATTATCATTATAGGTGAGGGGATAGGTTCTCTAGCATGAAGGTCACAGGTTCTAATCCCTGCTCTCCCATTCGTCTGCGGTGTAACCCAGGGCAAGTCACATTATTTCTCTGTGCCTCAGTTACCTCATCTGTAACTTGGGGATTGAGACCGTGAGCCCACATGGGACAGAGACTGTGTTCAACCCAACTGGCTTGTATCCACCCCGTGGTTAGTACAGTGCCAGACACATAGTAAGCACTTAAACATCATTATTATGATGAAAAGGTTTATCCACAGAAGGACAAATTCCCAACATCTGACCTGTGAGTCTCATCTCTGGCTTAACCCCTACCCCACCTTCCTGTCCTTTCTCAGTTCCCACCTCACAGCCCCCGCTTCCGGGCCACTGATACTTGACCCTGCTGCTCCTCCCCTTCTGGACTGAGAGCCCGTTGTTTGGAAGGGACCATCTCTATATGAGGCCGATTTGTACTTCCCAAGCGCTTAGTACAGTGCTCTGCACACAGTAAGCGCTCAATAAATACGATGGAATGAATTGAATGAATTAATGACCGACCCCAGGAACAGTCACGGGAGTTTGGGGGGGGGGAGGGGGGGGCAAACACTGTTTCTGTGTCAGAGACAACAGGACAGACTTGCACTCCCCTTCTCCCCACACCCACCCCCTGGTCCCTCCAAGACATAGGACTCTCTGCAGAGCCCTCCTCTGGGTAGGAGACAATAGCCTGGGTCTTAACAGATGTCACTGGAGTTTCTTCATCAGTTCTGATGGAAAGCCATCTGGAGTTGTGGAACCTGGTCTTAAAGGACGCATATGGATTAGTGAGTCTGAGGGGCCAGGTTCCCCCATCCATTCAGCCTCCTGAGGTCCGTGTCTGTGGCCAAACCCTTCAGTCTCCAGCAGACTCAGGTGTCTCATAGCTCGAGAGGGAGGGGTAGGAGATGGCAGACAACCTAGGTCTTGCTGGCAGGCTCCATTTCCTTCTCCCCCACAAAACACTGAACCAATCATCAGGAGAGGCGCCGTGGAGAGACGGACCACCCCAGCTAAGCTGACTGCAATGCTCTGCCCTATTGATACTCATTCGCCAGACGCTGAAGGTCCAGCTTCTAGTACCGAGCCTCACTGCTCTGCTCCTCCCCAAACCACACCCCTGCTGACTTGGTCTCGGATGGGAGCCCGCAAGACTCTGCTTCTCGGAGGCGAATGGAATGGACACATTGATGCTACCCTGTCCTGCTTCTGACACTGGCCTCCCAGAAGCCATCAACATCACACACAGAAGGGTCCCGTCTCCAGCGACTCAGTATGTGCAGGGTGACCCTGCTAACAGGACTGTGGACACAGGAAGATTTGACACCTACTGAATTAAGGGGCTCGGGTTTTCTGGGTCCTGCAGTCAAGTCCAATAGAACCAGTTCACTGCACAGAACCAGCCTCTGCACCAAGAGTGGCAGCCCCTGCCTCACTAACCTACCCCAGTCTATCCTTCTCTCTCTTACACACACACACACACACACACACACACACACACACACACACACACAGAGAGAAAACCCAAAAAACAAGCCTTCCCTTTTTGGCAGTGATGTGACCCACAGCTCCATCTCTCCAGGGTGGGCAAATCTGAGACTTGATTTGCCCGGACCTGCACTGCCTGAGGATGATCCTCAAGGCCAGGGCGAGCTGCTGAGCGGTCTCTGGAGAGTAATAGTGGCTCAAATTCTCTCCCTCGAGTAATCCTACCATGAGCTGTGCACTGCCGGGGGTTGGTGCCCTGGGACTCCTGTCTGCATCCGATCCAACCGGACACGGATTTAGTGTAGGGGGCGAGGGGCGGGAGACTTGTGATTCATCACCGAAGCCTCCTCTGGATAGGGGCAGTAGAGCCTGGAGCATGGGTCTGATGTAAGGGAGGTGTCACTAGAGCTTCTCCACCTGTCTTGGCTAAAATCCATGTGGACTTGTGGAACCTGGCCTTAGGACACATGTGAATTGCAGGCAGTCTAGTTTTTTTGCAAGCACTTGGCCTTCCACTACCCGCCTCACCCCCAATACACTGGCCCTAACTGAGAGGTGCAGAGGCAGATCAACGCTTAAGCAAGCTCCTTCACTTGACCCTACACCGATGCCAACCTGCACCTCGGATCCAACTGTGCGACTCCAGAAATGACTTGTCCTCAAGGGACTGGAGGTCCAGCAGTTACGAATGGAATAATTCACTTTCTAATACAATGCCTGCTCAGTCCTTCCCACCCATACCCCTGATGACCCCCGATGGAGCCCATTCAACTCTTCTCAGACAGCAGTGGGGGGGACACACTGATGGGCATAATCCTCCACCTAGCACTATATTGCCAGCAGCCACCAGCCCTCAAAAGAGGTTCCTTTCCTGGAAGAAGAGAATGGAAAGAGTGATCCTGACCCCCAATCACACTTGATTTTCACTTCCAGCTCACCCACTAACATAAGCCCACCCACTAAGCACTGAAAAATTCACTCCAAAGCAATTCAGTACATATCCTTATACTCAGATCCTTCCCTTACCTGTCATCTGAGTCCACTTCATTTAACTGATCCTGGACCTATAAAATTGAAAGAGGACTCTTTGAGGATCCAAAGGACAAGCTCATCTGAAGGTAGATATAAGGGAGGGAGACACCATAATGAGAGCAGAAAATTGGAGGCAGGTATACTGAGGTGGTGAGTCAGGCCTGCAGGGAACCCGCCTGCTAATTCTGTTGTATCGTCCTCTCCCGAGCACTTAGAAAAGTACTCTGCACATAGTAAGCACTCAATAAATACCATGGATTGACTGCAAGTGGGATAATGTCCCTGAGAACTTCCCCAGCTACAGAAAGAGGCTGGAGAACAAAGAGGCTGTTTGAGTAGCGAGGGAGCCATCTGAGATGGGAGTCTTAGGATCTTCACCCCATTACCCCACCCCCGAACCTTCCACCACAACGAGGTCATGAGGTCAAGATAGGGAAGGGATGATACCGCCACCACGTACACACACAACAGCCCGGCAGGGAGGCCCTTGGCCTAGAGCCTGGTCAAGAGCAGCTCCCAACTAGCAAACCAGAAAGCACCTAGCCAACTTCACCCTTAACACTAGACTGTCCCCCAGCGTCCCTGTAACCTCCCAACTCCCTCAGAGGTAGTCACTGTCAGGGACCAAGGGGTTTCAGCTCGGGAGGGGCTAAGGATGAGCAGGGTGACCCTGTGGACGGGACTGTCGGTTCAGGGAGCATTGACATCTGCAGAATGAAGGGTCCTGGGTCTTCTCCGTCCCACAGTCCAATCAGACAGAACCAGTTCCTTTCACAGGGCCTTAACGGCTGTTTGCAGAACCAGCCGCAGGGATGAGGGGGACAGGCCCCTCTGCTCACCTCCTCCTCCTGTCATACCCCTTAATCATCCACACATGCCCCCATCACCTTCCCACAGAGATGGACTCTCAACTCCTGATTCTACCTCTCCATAGGAATCACCTGCTCTGCATCCTCCCTGCAGGGGGAACAGTCCTCGTGGCCCAAAAGTTTCTGGTCCCCCTCTTCCCCTCACCAGGACCCCTTGGACATCCACCACCAGATGGGTCTGAGTGGGGATTAGGATGCCGCTGAAAGGCCCAGCCCTATTGTGGGGTCTCATGTGGACCACAGCCTCCCACCTACATAGTGGACATGCTAGTGGTCTCCGATAACTAGAAGACCACTACTGAAATTGTTTCTTCTTCGATAAGCTCAACTCACAGGCTCCCCATGCCCAACCCAAATACACATACATACACACACTTTATTTTCCCTTTCAACTCATCCATGCACTTTGGCACACCCACCAAGCACTTAAGTATTCACCCCACAACCCACTACTTGTCAGCTGTGACTTTGGGCAAGTCACTTCGCTGAGCCTCAGTGACCTGGTGTGTAAATGGGGATTAAAACTGTGAGCCCCCCGGGGAACAACCTGATTACCCTGTATTCACCTCAGTGCTTAGAACAGTGCTTAGTACATAGTAAGCTCCTAACTACCATCATCATCATTCTTCTACTCAGACCCTTCCCTTACCCGTACTGGGTTATTTCGGTCCTCCTCGTTCAACTGAGATTGAAAGGGAACTACGTGAGCATGGGGAGAACAAGCATATCTGAAGGTGTAAGAGGAGGAGACCCCAAATGGAGAGCAGAGAATTGGGATGGGCGCGGTAAGGCTGATTGTCAGAAGCTGCAGGGAACATGTCTGCCAATTCTGTCTGTTGCATTGTACTCTCCTAACCGTGGAATACAGTGCTTTACATGAAGTAAGCACTCCATAAATATGACTGATTGATTGCAGGAAGAAAGTGTCTCTGAATGAGAGAGAGAGAGAGAGAGAGAGAGAGAGAGAGAGAGAGAGAGAGAGAGAGAACAAAGATGCAGTTTGAGTGGCCATGAAATAGAGATAGAGGATCAGGCCCTTCACCCCACTACCCACCCCCCAAACAGGACATGAATGAGGTCGGGAAAGGGGAGGGATGATACCTCCATAGAACAGCCTGGCGGGAAGGCCTTTAAGGAAGTTACCAGGCCCAGAAGAGCCCCCCATTAGCAACCCAAAAATCAGATTCAAAGTTACCCCAAACTCAACACCTCCTTGCCCCCCCAACAGCTCTTTTCTCCTCCTAAACTCAACAGACACTTACCATTCAAGCAAACACATTCAGCTTTAAATGGCCTCAGGCTCTGGAGGCTTCTATAGGTTAGGGAGGGTGTGGGGGGCCCGGTCTGAAGTCAGTAATCCACCTGATTGGAAGCAGCTGGGTTAGAGATCAGGTGTCCCGGGAGGAAGCCCCAGCAGCTTCATTGGAGGAGGGGGTGGCTAGGGGAAAGGTAGAGCAGGATAGGAAAGGGGATAGGATGAGATTGGATCTGTAGCATGAAAAGCTTTGTCCAGGGGAAACACAAATTCCAAACAGCCATCCAGGGGGTCTCATCTCTGGCCTGACCCCTATCAGAGAAGCAGCGTGGCTCACCCTACCCCAAGCTGTGCACTGCAGTGGGTGGGTGATGTGGGATGCCCGTCTGCTTCCAAGCCGACAGGACACAGACCTGGTGCGGGAGGCGAAGGGGATGAGACTTGTGACTCACCTCCAAAGCCTTCTCTGGATAAGGGGCAGTAGAGCCTGGAGGATGGGTCTCATAGAAGCGAATTGTCACTGGAGCTTCTCCACTGGTCCTGGTGAAACCCATTTGGAGTTATGGAACCTGGCCATAAGACATATGTGGATGACAGAACCTAAGAGTCCTTGTTCCCCTAACCTGTCCTTTAAGGTCTCTCTGGTTAAACCCTTCAGTGTCCAGCCAACTCAACTGTCTCAAAGCTGAAGAACGAGGGGTAGGAGATTGCAGACAATTGGTTTTTGCAAACACTTCCTCCTACCCCCCACACCTCACCCATCAGTCAATTGTATTTATTGAGCTATTACTGTTTGCAGAACACTGTTCTAAGTGTTTGGGAGAAGCTGAAGAACAAGGGGTAGGAGATTGCAGACAACTGGTTTTTGCAAACACTTCCTCCTACCCCCCCACACCTCACCCCTCAGTCAATTGTATTTATTGAGCTATTACTGTTTGCAGAACACTGGTCTAAGTGGGAGAGTACAACAGATATATTGCCTGCCTGCAATGAGCTTACAGTCCAGAGGGGTAGACAGCCATTAGAAATAAATAAATTACACACACACAACACACACACACACACACATATATATATATATATAAGTGCTCTGGGACTGAGGGGTCATGGTGATGAATGAAGGGGGAAGGTCAGGGTGACACAGCAGGGATTGGGAGAAGAGGGAAGGAGGGCTTATTATGGGAAGGCCTCTGGGAGGAAATGTGCCTTCAATACGGTAAATAGAGTAATTGTCCGTCGGCTATGAGAGAGGAGGGACTTCCCGATCAGAGGCGGGACACCGGCGAGAGGCCAGCAGCAAGACAGATGACATCAAGGTACAGTGAAAACCTTAGCATTAGAGCCAAGTGTGTTGGCTAGGTTGCAGTAGGGAAGTAATGAGGTGAGGTAGGAGGGAACAAGGTAATTGAGTGTTTTAAACAATAATAATAATAATAATACTAATAATAATAATAATAATAATGGTATTTCTTAAGGGCTTATTATGTGCCAGGCACTGTTCTATCACTGGGGTAGATACAAGCAAATTGGGATGGACACAGTCCCTGTCCAACATAGGCCTCACGGTCTTAATCCCAATTTTACTGAGGCACAGAGAAGTTAAGTGACTTGCCTAAGGTCACACAGCAGACAACTGGCAGAGCAGGGAAAAGCCAATGGTAAGAGTTTCCTTTTGATGCAGAGGCAGGTGGGCAGTCACGGGAGGTTCTTGCAGAGAGAGGAAACATGCATGGCCTGAGTGTTTTTGGAGAAAAATGATCCGGGCAGCAGAGTGAACTATCAAGTTGAGTGGGAAGAAACAGGAGGCTGATACAATAATCAAGGTGGGATAGAATAAGTGGTGATGGGATTAACGGGGTAGTTTGGATACAGGAAAGGAAGGATTTTGGCCACGTTGCAAAAGGAGAGAGAGAGGGAGAGGGAGAGGGAGGGAGAGGGAGGGAGAGGGAGGGAGAGAGAGGGAGAGAGAGGGAGAGAGAGGGAGAGAGAGGGGAGAGAGAGGGGAGAGAGGGGGAGAGAGGGGGAGAGAGGGGGAGAGAGGGAGAGAGAGAGAGAGAGAGAGAGAGAGAGAGAGAGAGAGAGAGAGAGAGAGAGAGAGAGAGAGAGAGAGATATCAAGGATCAAGAACCTCCAGTGGTTGCCCATCTACCTGCACATCAAACGGCAACTCCTTACCTTTAGTTTTCAACCTCACAGTCACCTTGCCCACTCCTACCTCACTATCCTATTACATCCCAACCTACACACTTAGCTCCTCTACTGCCAACCTAATCACTCTACCTCAACTTCGTCTACCTTGCCGCTGGCCTCTTGCCTGTGTCCCACCTCTGAACTCTAACACCCTCAGTCTATATATCCTCCATTAAATGACTCTCCCCAGCCTCCAAAGCCTATTTGAGACACTTCTCCTTCAAGAGGCCTTGTCTAAGCCCTCTCTTCCTATTGTTCCATTCCCTTCGGTGGGGCTCCCCCGCTTTCCCCCTCCCAGCATTAATGTATATAGGGATCATTTATTATTTACATTAACGTTTGTCTCCTTCTCTATACTCTAATCTCCCTGGGGGGCAGGGAATGGGAGTCTACCTATAGTGCTGTGCACACCTTAAGTGCTCAATACAGCCGATTGACTGGAACGCAACTGGATTATAGGAATCATAGAGGCCCACGTCTCGCCACCTTGTCCTCTGTCAGTGGCCAAAAGCCCCATCTGTCAGACGCTTGGTCTCCAGGAGAAACATCTGTCCCATGGAAAGGAAGAGAGAGTGGGTTGCAAAAAATCTAGTTTTGCAAACGACAGTCTCCCCCAAACATGGATGGTCTAGGAGAGGTGAGCTTTACAGGCACAGCTCAGCACAGCTACATTATGCACCTCTAACCTCCACCTTCAGATCCAACACTTTTAGTCCAGGAGGGGCTCATTCTCCAGGGATGAGAGGCCTAGCACAGCAGCAGACTAGACAGAATCCAGCCTTCTCCATTCCCTTCCACCAGCACCCCCGCTGAATTACTCTGAGACTGAAGTCCGCACGGCTCTGCTGTCAAGTCCAGAAGGGTTCCTTCTCTGGAGACTGAGGACGTGCAGGGTGACCCTGCAGACAGGACCGTGGGCCCAGAGGCTTGACCTGTCTATAGAATTAAGGGCCCTGGGACTGCTAGGTCCCACAGTCAAACAGAGCCAGTGCCCCACTCAGACCCTCAGCTTCCAGAACCAACCTCTGTGCTGAGAGTGGTGGTCCTTTCACTAAGCACGCCCCACACACTTTCTCTGCCAACACATAATACATACACAGTTCCCTTTTGGGTGGAAGCCCAGCCTGGGACCATCTTGACAAGCAGGGCATTTCTGGGAATTGGCTTGTATCCATACAACAGAGAGATGGTCCATGAGGCGGGGGAGATGCACTGAAGTGTCTCTGTAGAGAGAGGAACATCCAGGTCAGAGTCTACCCGTGACCATCCCACCCTGAGCTGTGCGCTGCCAGGACTGAACCGACATGTCACCGGGGTATTTGGGACTCAACAGCGAGGCCTTCTCTGGGGATGGCACAGAAGAGCCCCTACGCAATGGAGTGCAGTGTTACAGTGGAGCACTTGAAATGAGGGCTGTTTTGGGAGCTTTGGAACCTGGACTTGAAAACCACACCTGAATTAGTAATGTGGAGAGATGTGGCTGGCCCTCCCTGCCCTCTATCAACAGCCAGTGGTTTCAGCTGGAGGAATGGGGGAGATTTGCAGGCAGCCTAGCTTTTTGGAAAGCACTTGGCCCTCCACCCCCCGACCCTCAAGCCACTGGCCCTAACAAACAGAGCTGTAGAGACAGGCCACCCTTAAGCCAGATGCTTACTCTACCTTAAACCAATACCAACCTGCCCCTCAGATCCAACTGTGTGACTCCAGAAATGGCTTGTCCTCAAGGGACTGGAGGGCCAGCAGCTAGGCATGGGATAATTCACTATCTAATATGATGCCTACTCTGACCTCCCCACCCACACCTGTGATGACTCACATGGAGCCCACTCAACTCTTCTCAGAGAGGAATGGGGTGGACACACTGATGGGCACTATGCTCCACCTTGCATTCTATTGCCAGAAGACAGCAGCCCTCACAGAACTGTTCCTTCCCTGGAAGAAGAGGATGCAAAGGCTGATACACACATACTCACTCACTCACTCACTCTCTCTCTCTCTCTATTTTCCATCCAGCTCACCCATTAAGCACTGAAGAATTCATGCCTAAGCAATCAGGAACATAGCCTTATCCTCACATCCTTCCTGTAGCTGCAATATGCCACCTGGACCCACGCCTTTCAACCAATAGCAGACCGGTAAGATTGAAAGGGGACTATTTTGGATTGCAGAAGACGAGTACATCTCAGTGTGTTAGACAGGGAGACACCATAATGAGAGCAGAAAGGTTGGGACAGGTATACTGAGGTGGTGAGTGAGGGCTGCAGAGAACATGTCTGCTAATTCCATTGAACTGTCCACTCCCAAGCACTTAAAACAGTATTCTGCATAGAGTAAGCACTCAGTAAGTACCACTGATGGATTGCAAGAAGGAAGGGTCTCTGAGAACTTCCACAGACACTGAGAGAGACTGGAGAACAAAGAGGCAGTTTGAATGGCTAGGGAGCCTTCTGAGATGGAGTGTTAGGCCCTTCACCCCTCTACCCACCTCCCACACCCAAAGGAGGCATAAATGATATCAGGAGAGGTGAGGGATGATAATTCCACAGAATAGCCCTGCAGGGAAGCTCTTGGAGCATTACTTAGAAGACCTCCCTGCTAGCAAAACAGAAAGCACCTAGCCAGCTACGCTCCTAACACTTTACTCTCCCCACCATCCCCAACTCTCTCAGAAGCAGCCACAGAGGGATGTCAGCTCTGGAGGGGCTGAGGATGTACTGGGTGACCCTGTGGACAGGACTGTGGGCTCAGGGAGGATGGAGCCAACTATAGAATTAAGAGAATTCTAGAGAACTCTCAGTCCAACAGTCAAGTCCGAAAGAACCCGGTAGCCTCCACAGACCCTTCACCCCCACATGCAGAACCAGCCTCAGTGCTGAGAATGACAGGCCCCTCTGCTTGCTGCCACCACCACCACCTCCTCCACCTGCCATAACCCTTAATTCATCCACACATACCTCATCATCTTACCATAGAGATGGAAGCTCAGCTTCTGATTCTACTTCTCCATGGGAATCAGCTGCTCTGCATCCTCACAGAAGGGGGAACATTCACAGCCAGGAAGTATGGTGAGAAGCTTCTGGAAGAAGAAGGGAGCTGGTCCGCCTCTTACCGTCATCAGGACCCCTTTGTCCTTCACCTCCAGGTAGCTCTGAGTTGGATTTAGGAAGCCCCTGAAAGCTCCAGTCCCATCACTGTGTCTCACCTGAACGACCTCCACCCTCAACCCATCCCCACGCCTCCTCCCACCTGCAACTCCCACCCTTCACCCACATAGTGGACATACCAGCAGTCTCCCAAAACTTTCAAAACCTCATGAAGATTCTTTCTTCTCCAACAAGCCTATCCTGACTAAAGCTCTCATCTCGCCCCATCCACCCCTAGCCCCACCACACACCTTATTTTCCCTTCCAGCTCACCCATGCACTTAGATTCACCCACCACGCACTGAAGAATTCACCACATACCCTTATACTCAGATCCTTCCCTTACCGGTATTGTATCATATGTGTCCTCCTCATTCCACTGATGCTGTACCTAGAAGTTGGAAAGGGAACTCTGCTAGAATGTGAAAGACAAGCATATCTGAAGGTATAAGAAAAGGAGACACCATACTGATGGCAGAGAAGTGGGGGGCGGGTGTGCTGAGTTGATGAGGCAGGGTTGCAGGGAACATGTCCACTAATTCCCTTACACTGTACTCTCCTAAGCATGTAGTACAGGGCACTACACATAATGAACACTCAAATACCATTGATTGCATGAGGGAAGTGTCTGCAGCCCAGACAGAGGCAGGAGAACAAAGTGGCAAATGGAGTGATCAGGTCTTCACCCCATAAGGATATGTGAGGGATGAGAGCCCCCACAGAAGAGTCATGCAGGGACGCCTTAAGGGAAATTACCTGGCCCAGAAGAGCAAGCCAGAAAGCCGATTCAAAGTTACCCAAAACTCAACACCTCCTAAACACTTTTTTCCCTAAACTCACCAGTTACTTACATGGAAGCAAACACACTCAGCTTGGAGCAGGGTGAGGCCCAGGAAGCTTATATAGGGCAGCGAAGGGCCAGCCTGGACATCACTAATCCCCCTGGCTGGAAATTGCTGGGAGAGAGATTTGAGAAGCAGCATGGCTTAGTGGAAAGAGCACAGACTTGGGAGTCAAAAGACATGGGTTCTAATCTTATTCTATTCTGCCTTGATTATCGTATCAGCCTCCTTGCTAACCTCCCTGCCTCCTGTCTCATCCCACTTAACTTGATACTTCACTCCGCTGCCTGGATCATTTTTCTACAAAACCATTCAGGCCATGTTTCCCCTTTCCTCAAGGACCTCCAGTGGACGCCTATCTGTCTCTGCATCAAAAGGAAACTCCTTACCATCGGCTTCTCCCGGCTCTGCCACTTGTCTGCTCTGTGACCTTAGGCAAGTCACTTAATCAATCAATTGCATTTATTGGGTGCTTAGTACTGTGCAGAGCACTGTACTAAGCGCTTGGGAAGTACAAGTTGGCAACGTATAGAGACAGTCCCTACCCAACAGTGGGCTCACAGTTTAGAAGGGGGAGACACAGAACAAAACCAAACATATTAACAAAATAAAATAAATAGATGTGTACAAGGAAAATAAATAAATAAATAAAAATAGAGAAACATGTACAGACATATATACATATATACAGGTGCTGTGGGGAAGGGAAGGAGGTAAGACGGGGGGGATGGAGAGGGAGACGAGGGGGAGAGGAAGGAGGGGGCTCAGACTGCCAAGGCCTCCTGGAGGAGGTGAGCTCTCAGTAGGGCCTTGAAGGGAGGAAGAGAGCTAGTTTGGCGGATGGGCAGAGGGAGGGCATTCCAGGCCAGGGGGATGACGTGGGCCAGGGGTCGACGGCGGGACAGGCGAGAACGAGGCACGGTGAGGAGATAAGCGGCAGAGGAGCGGAGGGTGCGGGCTGGGCTGGAGAAGGAGAGAAGGGAGGTGAGGTAGGAGGGGGCGAGGTGATGGAGAGCCTTGAAGCTGAGGATGAGGAGTTTCTGCCTGATGCGCAGATTGATTGGTAGCCACTGCAGATTTTTGAGGAGGGGAGTAACATGCCCAGAGCGTTTCTGGACAAAGACAATCTGGGCAGAAGCATGAAGTATGGATTGAAGTGGGGAGAGACACGAGGATGGGAGATCAGAGAGATCAGAGAGAAGGCTGATGCAGTAAACAACTTAAACTTAACTTCTCTGTACCTCAGTTACTTCCTCTGTCAAATGGGGATTAAAGTGTGAGCCCCACATGGGACAACCTGATTACCCTGTATCTATCCCAGCGCTTACAGCAGTGCTTGGCATACAGTAAGCGCTTGACAAAATACCATCATTATTAATCAAGTGTCCCGGGAGGAAGCCCCAGCCACATCACCGGAGGAGGGGATGGCTGTGGGAAAGATAGGGTAGGATAAGGGATAGTAGGAAAGCAGCATGGCTTTGTGGAAAGATCATGGGATTGGAAATCAGAGAATGCAAGTTCCAATCGCTTTTCTGCCACTTGTCTGCTGTGTGACCTTGGGCAAGTCACTTAACTTCTCTGTGTCTCAGTTACCTCATCAGGAAAATGGGGATTAAGACTGTGAGCCCCATGTGGGATAAACTGATGACTTTGTATCAACCTCAGCGCCTTGAACAGTGCTTGGCAGAAAGTAAGTGCTTAACAAATGCCATCATCATTATTATTATTATCATTATAGGAGAGGGGATAGGATCTCCAGCATGAAGGTCACAGGTTCTAATCCCTGCTCTCCCATTCATCTGCGGTGTAACCCAGGGCAAGTCACATTATTTCTCTGTGCCTCAGTTACCTCATCTGTAACTTGGGGATTGAGATCATGAGCCCACATGGGACAGGGACTGTGTCCAACCCAACTGGCTTGTATCCACCCCGTGGTTAGTACAGTGCCAGACACATAGTAAGCACTTAACAAACATCATTATTATGATGAAAAGGTTTGTCCACAGAAGGACAAATTCCCAACATCTGACCCGTGGGTCTCATCTCTGGCTTAACCCCTACCCCACCTTCCTGTCCTTTCTCAGTTCCCACCTCACAGCCCCCGCTTCCGGGCCACTGATACTTGACCCTGCTGCTCCTCCCCTTCTGGACTGTGAGCCCATTGTTCAGAAGGGACCATCTCTATATGTTGCTGATTTGTACTTCCCAAGTGCTTAGTACAGTGCTCTGCACACAGTAAGCGCTCAATAAATACGATGGAATGAATTGAATGAATGAATGAACGACCCCAGAAACAGTCAGGGGAGTTTGGGGATGGGGGAGGGGGGCAAACACTGTTTCTGTGTTAGAGACAACAGGACATACTTGCACTCCCCTTCTCCCCACACCCACCCCCTGGTCCCTCCAAGACATAGGACTCTCTGC
Source organism: Tachyglossus aculeatus (assembly GCF_015852505.1). Lineage (NCBI taxonomy): Eukaryota > Metazoa > Chordata > Mammalia > Monotremata > Tachyglossidae > Tachyglossus > Tachyglossus aculeatus. Next base: position 23,238,175 of record NC_052083.1, on the reverse strand, counting down.
AGAGCCCTCCTCTGGGTAGGAGACAATAGTCTGGGTCTTAACAGAAGCAAGGTGTCACTGGAGTATCTTCATCAATTCTGACGGAAAGCCATCTGGAGTTGTGGAACCTGGTCTTAACGGACGCATATGAATTAGTGAGTCTGAGGGGCCAGGTTCCCCCAACCATTCTGCCTTCTGAGGTCTGTCTCTGTGGACAAACCCTTCAGTCTCCAGCAGACTCAGGTGTCTCATAGCACGAGAGGGAGGGGTAGGAGATTGCAGACAACCTAGGTTTTTCTGGCAGGCTCCATTTCCTTCTCCCCCACAAAACACTGAACCAATCATCAGGAGAGGTGCCGTGGAGAGACGGACCACCCCAGCTAAGCTGACTGCAGTGCTCTGCCCTATTGATACTTAGTGGCCCCCTTGCTCAGAACCCCAGCTGTGTTACTACTGGAGGGGCTCATTCGCCAGATGCTGAAGGTCCAGCTTCTAGTACCGAGCCTCACTGCTCTGCTCCTCCCCAAACCACTCCCCTGCTGACTTGGTCTCGGGTGGGAGCCCACAAGACTCTGCATCTTGGAGGCGAATGGAATGGACACATTGATGCTACCCTGTCCTGCTTCTGACACTGGCCTCCCAGAAGCCACCAATATTACACACAGAAGGGTCTGGTCTCCAGTGACTCAGTATGTGCAGGGTGACCCTGCCAACAGGACTGTGGACATAGGGAGTTTGACTCTTCTACTGAATTAAGGGGCTCAGGGTTTCTTGGTCCTGCAGTCAAGCCCTATAGAACCAGTTCCCTGCAAAGATTCTCAGCTTTCAGAACCACCCTCTGTACCAAGAGTGGCAGCCCCTGCCTCACTAACCTATCTCAAAAGCTAACCCAATATTTCTCTCTCTCTCTCTCTCTCTCTCACACACACACACACACACACACACACAGACACACACACAGACACACACACGAAACACCCCCCCCCCCCCCCCCAACAAAACCCTTCCCTTTGTGGTGGTGACGCAACCCAAGCTCCATCTCTCCAGGGAGGGCAAATCTGAGAATTGATTTGACTGGACCTACACTGCAAGGGGTTGATCCTCAAGGCCAGGGTGAGTTGTTGAGCAGTCTCTGGAGAGTAATAGCCGCTAAAATTCTCACCCTCGAGGAATCCTACCCTGAGCTCTGCACTGCTGAGCTGTGCTCCGGGACTCCTGTCTGCATCCGAACCAATGGGACGCAGATCTAATGTAGGGGGTGAGGGGCAGGAGAATTGTGACTCACCACCAAAGCCTCCTCTGGATAGGGACAGTGGAGCCTGGAGCATGGGTCTGATGGAGGTGAAGTGTCATTGGAGCTTCTCCACCTGTCTTAGCTAAAACCCATGTGGACTTGTGGATCCCAGCCCTAAGACACAGGTGGGTTGCAGGCAGCCTTATTTTCTTGGAAGCACTTGGCCCTCCACCATCTGCCTCACCCCCAAGACACTGGCCCTAACTGAGAGGTGCAGAGACAGACCATGCTTAAGCAAGCTGCTTCACTCAACCCAAAATTGATGCCAACCTGCACCTCAGATCCAACTGTGCGACTCCAGAAATGGCTTATCAATCAATCAATTGTATTTATTGAGTGCTTACTGTGTGCAGAGCACTGTACTAAGCGCTTGGGAAGTACAAGTTGGCAACAGATGGAGCCGGTCCCTACCCAACAGTGGGCTCACAGTCTAGAAGGGGGAGACAGAGAACAAAACCAAACATATTAACAAAATAAAATAGAATAGATATATACAAGTAAAATAAATAAATAAATGGAGTAATAAAAATGTACAAACATAGATACATATATACAGGGACCTCCTCAAGGGACTGGAGGTCCAGCAGCTACACATGGAATCATTTACTTTCTAATACTATGCCTGCTCAGTCCTCCCCACCCACATCCCTGATGACCCCTGATAGAGATCACTCAACTCTTCTCAGAGAACAGTGGGGTGGACAGACTGATGGGCACTATCCTCCACCTAGCACTATATTGCCAGAAGCCACCGGCACTCAGAAAAGGGTTCCTTTCCTGGGAGGAGAGAATGGAAAGAGTGACCTTGACACCCAGACACACTTTATATTCCCTTCCAGCTCACCCATTAACATAATCCCACCCACTAAGCACTGAAAAATTCACTCCAAAGCAATTACGTACATATCCTTATACTCAGATCCTTCCCTTACCTGCATTGTATCATCTGGGTCCACTCCATTAAACTGATCCTGGACCTATAAGATTGAAAGGGGACTCTTTGAGAATCCAGAGGACAAGCACATCTGAAGATACAAGGGAGGGAGACACCATAATGAGAGCAGAAAAGTGGAGGCAGGTATACTGAGGTGGTGAGTCAGGGCTGCAGGGAACGTTTCTGCTAATTCTGTTGTATTGCCCTCTCCCGAGCACTTAGTACTCTGCACATAGTAAGCACTCACTAAATACCCCTGATTGACTGCAAGAGGGTGGGGTCCCCGAAAACATCCACAGCTACAGAAAGAGGCTGGAGAACAAAGAGGCTGTTTGAGGAGTGAGGGAGCCATCTGAGATGGAGTCTTAGGATCTTCACCCCACTACCCCAGCCCTGAACCTTCCACCACAACAAGGTCATGAGGTCAAGATAGGGAAGGGATGATACCGCCACCACAAACACACACAACAGCCCTGCAGGGAGGCCCTTGGCCTAGAACCTGGCAGAGAACAGCTCCCAACTAGCAAACCAGAAAGCACCTAGCCAACTTCACTCTTAACACTAGACTGTCCCCCAGCCCCCCTGTAACCTCCCAACTCCCTCAGAGGTAGTCACTGTCAGGGACCAAGGGGTTTCAGCTCTGGAGAGGCTAAGGATAAGCAGGATGACCCTGTGCACGGAGCTGTGGGTTCAGGGAGGACTGACTTCATCTACAGAATTAAGGGTCCTGGGTCTTCTCACGCCCACAGTCAAGTAGGACCACAGGGCTTTAACTGCCGTTTACAGAACCAGCCTCAGGGATGAGAGTAACAGGCCCCTCTGCTCATCTCCTCCTGCCATACCCCTTAATCATCCACACATGCCCCCATCACCTTCCCATAGAGATGAAAGCTCAGCTCCTGAGTCTACCTCTCCATGGGAATCACCTGCTCTGCCTCCTCACTGCAGGGGGAACAGTCCTCATGGCCAAGAAGTATGGTGAGAGGCTTCTGTTCCCTCTCTTACCCTCACCAGGACTCCTTGGACATCCACCACCAGATGGGTCTGAGGGAGGTTTAGGAAGCCCCTGTAAAGTCCAGCCCCCTCGTGGTGTCTCACGTGGAACCACAGCTGTCCTCGATTCATCCCTACACAGCCTCCCACCTATAGAGTGGACATTCTAGTGGTCTCCCAAAACTATAAGATCACTACTGAAATTGTTTCTTCTTCAATAAGCTCAGCTCACGTGCTCCCTATGCCTAACCCGAGCAAATACACACACATACATTTTATTTTCCCTTTCAGCTCACCCATGCAACTTGGCACACCCAGAAAGCACTTAAGTATTCACCTCACAACCCACTAGGTCAGCTGTGACTTTGGGCGAGTCACTTCACTTCTCTGGGCCTCTGCGACCTGATGTGGAAAATGGGGATTAAAACTGTGAGCCCCCCGTGGGACAACCTGATTACCTTGTATCCATCTCAGTGCTTGGCACCTAGTAAGCTCTTAAATACCATCATTATCATCCTTCTACTCAGACCCTTCCCTTACCCATATTGCATTATTTGGGTCCTCCTCACTCAACTAATACTGGACCTAAAAGACTGAAAGGGAACTATGTTAGTATGGGGGAGAACAAGCATATCCGAAATCTCCATATCTCCAGTGGCTACCTTCATATCTCCAGTGGCTACCAATTAATCTGCGCATCAGGCAGAAACTCCTCACCCTCGGCTTCAAGGCTCTCCATCATCTCACCCCCTCCTACCTCACCTCCCTTCTCTCCTTCTCCAGCCCAGCCCGCACCCTCTGCTCCTCTGCCGCTAATCTCCTCACCGTGCCTCGTTCTCACCCGTCCCGCCGTCGACCTCCGGCCCACGTCATCCCCCTGGCCTGGAATGCCCTCCCTCTGCCCATCCGCCAAGCTAGCTCTCTTCCTCCCTTCAAGGCCCTACTGAGCGCTCACCTCCTCCAGGAGGCCTTCCCAGACTGAGCCCCCTCCTTCCTCTCCCCCTCCTCCCCCCTCTCCATCCCCCCGATCTTACCTCCTTCCCTTCCCCACAGCACCTGTATATGTTCGTACATATTTATTACTCCATTCATTTTACTTGTACATATCTATTCTATTTATTTTATTTTGTTAATATGTTTGGTTTGGTTCTCCGTCTCCCCCTTCTAGACTGTGAGCCCACTGTTGGGTAGGGACTGTCTCTATATGTTGCCAACTTGTACTTCCCAAGCACTTAGTACAGTGCTCTGCACACAGTAAGTGCTCAATGAATACAATTGATTGACTGATTGAAAGTGTAAAGGAAGGAGACACCATATTGAGAGGGGAGAAGTGGGGGCAGGTGCAGTAACATTGTTTGTCAAGGCTGCAGGAAACATGTCTGTGAATTCTGTTGCACTGTATTCTCCTAACCTTGTAGTACAGTGCTCTACATGTAGTAAACACTTGACAAATACTACTGATTGATTGCAGGGAGGAAGTGTCTCTTTGAATTTCCACAGCCACAGAGAGAGAAGTTGATTAACAAAGGTGCAGTTTGAGTGGCCAGGAAGCCTTCCGTGATGGAGCGTTAGGCCCTTCACCCCACTATCCAACCCCAAAGAGGGCATAAGTGAGGTCAGGAAAGGGGAGGGATGATACCTCCATAGAACAGTCTGGCAGGGAGGGCAACCTGATCACCTTGTAACCCCCCAGCACTCAGAACAGTGCTTCATTCATTCGTTCCGTCGTATTTATTGAGCACTTACTGTGTGCAGAGCACTGTACTAAGCGCCTGGGAAGTAGGGAAGCAGCGTGGCTCAGCGGAAAGAGCCCGGGCTTTGAAATCAGAGGTCATCGGTTCAAATCCCGGCTCTGCCACCGGTCAGCTGTGTGACTTTGGGCAAGTCACTTCACTTCTCTGGGCCTCAGTTACCTCCTCTGTAAAATGGGGATTAAGATTGTGAGCCCCACGTGGGACAACCTGATCACCTTGTAAATTCCCCAGCGCTTAGAACAGTGCTTTGCACATAGTAAGCGCTTAATAAATGCCATCATTATTATTATTATTATTATTATTATTGTTTAAGGAAATTGCCAGGCCCAGAAGAGTCCCCCATTAGCAACCCAGAAATCAGATGCAAAGTTACCCAAAGCTCAACACCTCCTTGCCCACCAACAGCTCTTTTCTCCTCCTAAATTCAACAGACACTTACATTAAAGAAAACCCATTTGGCTTTGAATGGTCTCAGGCTTTGAAGTCTTACATAGGTTAGACAGGGAGGGGGTGGGCCCCGGCCTGACTTCAGTAGTCCACCTGATAGGAAGCAGCAGGATTAGAGATCAGGTATCCCAGGAGGAAGCCCCAGCAGCTTCATGGGAGGACTGGGTGGCTATGGGAAAGATAGGGTAGGATAGGAAAGGGGGTGGGGGATAGATAAGATTGGATCTGTAGCATGAAAGGGTTTGTCCAGGGAAACACAAATTCCAAATGGCTGTCTAGGGGGTCTCATCTCTGGCCTGACCCCCACCCCACCTTCCTGTCCTGAGTTCCCTTCTCAAGGCCCCCACGTCCGGGGCCATTGACACTGGACCCCAGGAACAGTCAGGGCGGCCTGGACCTTAAAAGCAGACAGACCATCACTCTCCCCACCTTCAGAGCCTTCGTAAAATCACATCCCTTCCCAGAGGTCTACCCCAACTAAGCCCTCACTTCCTCTATAATAATAAGAATAATGATAATAATAATAATAATAATGCTGTTGGTTAAGTGCTTACTATAATAATAATAATAATTAATAATTATGGTATTTGTTAATTGGTTACTATGTGCCAAGCATTGTTCTAAGCACTGGGGTATTACAAGGTAATCAGGTTGCCCCACATGGGGCTCACAGTCTTAATCTCCATTTTACAGATGAGGGAACTGAGGCACAGAGAAGGGAAACGGCTTGCCTGAGGTCACACAGCAGACGAGTGGCAGAGCAGGGAATAGAACCCACGTCCTCTGATTCCCGAACCCGTGCTCTTTACACTAAGCCATGCTGCTTCTCTCTGTGCCAGGCACTGTACTAAGCACGGAAGGGAGTGAGAGAAGAGGAAAAGCTGATCTTTTTTTTATTTTGTGCATGCATGTTGTGTTTGACTGTTTCATCACTCCTGATATGTCTGTCTCTAGCCTTTCTCAGAGCTGGAGAAGGAGATGTAGAAGACTGGAGACAACCTAGTTTTTTTGAGGGGGGGGGTGTTGGGGGGGTGTATGTCCACGAAATACTGCAATACCCAGAATCCCTCGCTTTGTTGTGATATCCAGGATCCCTTGCTTTGTTATGATACCTAGAATTCCTTGCTCCGCTTTCTGCTCATGCGCCGTATATTTCTAACTGCGCCACACTTATGTAGGCCTTCGATAAGCCTTTGGCAAGCGGCCAGGCTTGTCCGGTTCTGTATAAAAGCCCGCCCCACACCTGTTGCGGTGCGGATGCTCCACGGATGTCCCGTGGAAGGGGGCTGTCCTCGCACCAGGACCTCGACCGGCCTCCGCGAGATTAAAGGTGACATGAACCCCATTGCAAAGGCTCCTCTCTTTCTTCGGTCTCGCCAAATCCAGAATGAATCTGCTTGGAGTTAAGCTCCTGCGTTATAGGGGGCAAACACCGTTTCGATGTCTGAGCCAACTGGACAGACTCGGGCTTCCTTTCTCCCCCACACCCAACCCCGCCCCCTCCAAAACACAGGACTCACTGCAGAACCCTCCTCTGGGGAGGAGGCAGTAGAGTTTGGGTCTAAGGGAAGCGAAATGTCACTGGAGCTTCTCCGCTGGTCCTGTCTGAAATGCATGTGCAGTTGCGGAACCTGACCTTAAGAGACACATGTGGATCAGTGAGCCTGAGGGGCCAGGTTCCCTCACCTTGCCCTCTGTAGTCCGTTTCTGTGGCCAAACCCTTCAGCCTCCAGCCGACTCTGTTGTCTCATAGCTGGAGAAGGAGGGTAGGAGATTGCAGAAAAACATACGTTTCTTTTGCAGACACCAGGTTCCCTCTCCCCCACCAAACACTGAATCTATCATTAGCAGAGGTGAGGTGTATAGACAGACCACCTCAGCTTATCACTCGGCCCTTATTTATTTTGAATTAACTGAATTATTTCTAGTCATGTCTGCCTCCCCCTCTAGACTGTGAACTCATTTTGGGGAGGGAATGTATCTGATGTTATATTGCACTCTCCCAAGCGCTTAGTACAGTGATTTGCAAACAGTAAGTACTCAATAAATACCAGCACTATTGCCCTACTGATGTTGAGTGGCCCGTTCCTCAAAACCCCAGCTCTGTTACTCCAGAAGGGCCTCATTCTTCAGAGACTGAAACTCCAGCCCAGCAGCACACGTCAATTTCTAGTACCAAGCCTGATTACCCTGCTCCTCCCAAACCACCCCTGCCGACTGAAAAATGCGACCTGTACCCTCTCTACGTGATAGCAGGACTTGAGATCATGGAGGCGCCTTGAGCAGCCAATGAGCCTCTCCCCTTGGTCATCCATGGCACCCCAGTGATCTCAAAGCTGAGAAGAAGGAAAGGAATAAAAACAGAAAGAACTTTCCTATCATAAACTTAGTGTTAATTGATTCCAGCTGTTCTTAATTAGCCTCATTACCTTAGAAACAGTAAAATAAAATAAAACTTGAGAAAATTGTAGGGGGTCTTCTATGGACTAGGGTTAAGGGTTTCACCTTCATTCGTTCATTCAATCAATCGTATTTATTGAGCACTTACTGTGTGCAGAGCACTGTACTGAGCACTTGGGAAGTACAAATCAGCCACATATAGAGACGGTCCCTACCCAAAAACGGGCTCACAGTCTAGAAGGGGGAGACAGACAACAAAACATGTAGACAGGTGTCGAAACCATCAGAATAAACAGAATTAGGGCTATATGCACATCATTAATAAAATAGAGTAGTAAATATGTACAAGTAAAATAAATAGAGTAATACACCTGTACAAATATATACAAGTGCTGTGGGGAGGGGATGGAGGTAGGGTGGGGGGGATGGGGAGGAGGAGAGGAAAAAGGGGGCTCAGTCTGGGGAGGCTTCCTGGAGGAGGTGAGCTCTCAGTAGGGCTTTGAAGGGAGGAAGAGAGCTTGTTTGGCGGATGTGTGGAGGGAAGGCATTCCAGGCCAGGGGAAGGATGTGGGCCGGGGGTTGACGGCGGGACAGGCGAGAACAAGGCACAGTGAGGAGGTTAGCGGCAGAGGAGCGGAGGGTGCAGGCTGGGCTGTAGAAGGAGAGAAGAGAGGTGAGGTAGGAGGGGGAGAGGTGATGGAGAGCCTTGAAGCCAACAGTGAGGAGTTTTTACTTGATTCGTAGGTTGACAGGCAACCACTGGTGACTTCTGAGGAAGGGAGTGACATGCCCAGGGCGTTTCTGTACAAAGATAATCTGGGCGGCAGAGTGAAGCATAGACTGAAGCGGGGAGAGACAGGAGGATGGGAGATCAGGGAGGAGGTTACCTCAGCATAACAAAGTTGTGAGTTCTAATCGCACTTGTGGAATAAGGATCTTTTTTAGATCCTAACTCCACAACCAGGAGTAGAACCCAGGCCTCCCGTCTCTTGGGGCCGTTATGTTTCCTCTAGGCTACTGCAGCCCTCTCACGGGAAGGCTTCCTTCATCCTATTTCAAGCACAGGAGAAAGAAAGAAGAAGAAAGAAGGAAGGAGAAGAAAGAATTTGCAGACAGTGCAGCTTCTCCTTTCTCGCAGTTTTCCCCGGCCACCCAAACTCCCCAACACTGGCTTCACCAGTAAGAATGGGTGTACAGGCAAAAACCTGACAGGTTGACTGTTATACTCTGCCCCACACTTAACGCTGGACCCCAGAGAGCCTCACAGCCGTCAGTACTCCTGGGGCCTGAGATACCCAGCAAGGCTGCAGACTGGACGACGTTTCCTGTACGACGCCTGCCTTCTCTGCTCCCTGATTCCCCAGCCATCCCTGCTGCTGACTGCCTCATCCTATACCCCCCATGGTTCTGCCTCTCAGAAAGGGGGATGGAGTGGACACAGTTACAGTCACCACCTTACCGCAGACTCTGCATCTCTCCCCTTCCCCGTTCTCTCCCCAAGAGGAAGCCACTGGTCCCACAGAAACACATATTTTGAAGAAACCCTGAGCAGGAAAAAGGGAGTATTAAAAAAAGCAGAGATGCAAACATTTCCTCTAGACAAGTGAAGCTTTTACCAATTTTCTATCCTGACTGGGCATTTGGCACAGTTTTCTTAGAATTCCCCAAATTGTCCATTAGGCCTTGGAAACTGGTTGTACATTGTGTGAACTGACCTCCATGAACCCACACTTCAATGGAACAGTTCTCCAGGTCGGGGAAATACACTGACCAGTGTCTGTAGTGACAGTAATAGTTGGACGGTCGGTCTAAGCTTGGTCATCCTGTGCACTGCTGGGGGATGAGAGGGGAGAAAGAGAAGGACTCATAACTCACCACCAGTTTCGGCAGGAATCCTCATCTAGAATCGTGGAACTGATCTGGAGAGATGATAGGATTACCGATCCCGAGATCCTGGGTCTCCCATCCTGCCCTCTGGAAAAAGCGGAGAACCGTGTGTGTTACTAGACAAATCAGTCTCAGAGCTGGGAGGAAGAAGTCAGCAGTATAGGAGCGGGAAGGAGATGGGTAAGGGGTTTTAGACAGCCTAGTTTGGAGCAAACACTAGTCTCCTCATCCCCTAAGACACTGACCCTAAGGCCAAGAGAGGGTGTATACAAACAGCTGCAGCTGACTGCTGCAATGTCCTACTAAGACTTGCCCAATATCCCCCTCACCCCCAGATCCCCAATTCTGTTACTCCATGAACTCCAGTCCTCTCTAGACTGTAAGCTTATCGTGGGCAGGGAATGCATCTGTCCTACTGTACTCTCCCAAGTGCTCAGTACAGTGTTCTGCCCGCCGGAGGCACTCCATCAATACGATTGACTGACTGAAGGGGCAGAACTGCATGCGTGCTGGATAGAATTCAGTTTCTGGTATAATACCTGCCTTCTATCCTCCCGGCCCACACCCACCCCCGTTGTCTTGATCTCAGGCAGGAGTCTGCACCACCCTGCCTCACAGAGAGAAATAGGCTAAAGACACCTAGACACCCTGACCTCCTCCTGACATTTGATCCCACAAACTTCCACATTAAGCCCAAAAAGGTCCATTCTCCGGGGAATGAGGCTGGAAAGCGACCCTGCAGGCAGGACTGCCTTGTACTTTCCAAGCGCTTAGTACAATGCTCTGCACACAGTAAGCGCTCAATAAATACGATCGAATGAATGAATGGTAGTCCTAGGGAGGCTTGACTCATCTACAGAACTAAAGGCCCTGGGTCTTCTCAGTCCCAGGCAAGTCAAGACCCAACTAGCTTCCTGCACAAAGCCCGGGCCCCTGTGCTCCCACGAGTGGCAGCCTCCTCGTCACTCTTCTTCCTCCCTATTATTCACAAACCACCACCACCACCACCAACGCCCCCTTCCTTCTCTTTGGGATAGCAATGCAGCCCACTCAGGAATGGGGAAAATCTGGGAGTTGACTTTGCCCACAGCAAAGAGAGGATCCTCGAGGCCGAAGAGAAGCACTGAGCAGCTGCTGCTCTGGACAGATGCCCCTGGAACCAGGAACCAAGAACTAGAACCGCCCTCGGGTCTGAGCACAGCAGCTGCCCCCTGGTGGCACTAATAGGGATTCGGGGCCGCTGCGCCTCTCTATCGCCGCCTTGTGGCAACAGGCGTTGGCCAGGGAGGTTGCCCTTTTCTCAATAATTGAGCCCCGTGGTGGTACTACCTATTGTTCTGGGAGGCTTTGCCTCCCTACCATCACCTGGTGGCAACGACCATTCTCTACGGTGTTTGTGAAGCACTCACGACGTGCCAGGCACTGTACTAAGTGCTGGGATAGAGAGAAGCTCATCTGTTTGGACACAGTCCACGTTCCCAAGGGGATTCACAAGTCCTTAATCCCCATTTGAGAGATGATATAGCTGATTCTCAATCATATATCTCTTCTTAATCTCCACTCCCCCTTCTAGACCGTGAACCCACCGTTGGGTAGGGACCGTCTCTGGATGTTGCCAACTTGGACTTCCCAGGCGCTTAGTACAGTGTTCTGCACACAGTAAGTGCTCAATAAATACGATTGAATGAATGCATGAAAAAATGAATGATTCAGCAGCAGTATTGCTCAGTGGAATGAGCACGGGCTTTGGAGTTCAAATGGGTTCAAATCCCGGCCCCGCCACTTGCCAGCTGTGTGACTTTGGGCAAGTCACTTTACTTCTCTGTGCCTCAGTACCCTCATCTGTACAATGGTGATGAAGACTGTGAGCCCCACGTGGGACAACCTGATCACCTTGTAACCTCCCCAGCGCTTAGAACGTGCTTTGCATATAGTAAGCGCTTAATAAATACCATTATTATTATTCTCAGGGGAAGTGAAATGACTTACCCAAGGTCACCTCGCAGAGAAGTGGGCGACGCTGGATTTGGAGCCAGGTCCTTCCGGGATGTGGCCACCAGGCGGCGCTGCTTCCCTTCCAGATGATGCTGGGCCTCCGCGCTTCTCTATCGCCACCTGGTGGCACTTTGCTCCAACAGCGCCGGCTTCTCCGGCTCCTTTCTCCCCGCCTCCCCCTGGCCTGGATCGCCCTCCCCGTTCCACATTGGCCAGACCGCCACTCTCCAGGTCTTCAAAACAATATTAAGGTCGCAACTCCGCCAAGATGCCTTCTCTGATTAAGCCCTCTTCCCCCACCCGCCCCCGGGCTTCTTTATCCTTCTGCATCCTCGACTGTCAGTGACCAGTGGACGTTCCCTATTTCCCCTGCAGAACTTATATGTATACCTGTAAACTACGCATTTGGTGTACAGAAATGCAGTGGTTGTGAGCACGGAGGGGACAGTTAATAATAATGTTATTATTATTAATTAGTAGTGGTAATGTGGCATTGCTTTAGCACTTAAAATATACCAGGCACTGTACTAAGTAATGGGGTAGATACAAGAAAATTGCTTTGAACACAGTCTCTGTCCCAAATGGGGCTCACAGTCTTCATCCCCATTTTACAGATGAGGTAACTGAGATAGAGGGAAGTGAAGTGACTTCCCCAAGGTCACACAGCAGACAAGCGGCAGAGCAAGGATTAGAACACAGGTCCCTCTGACGTCCGGGCCGAGGTTCTCTCCACTAGGCCACACTGCTTAGCGCTTAAATGCCATAATAATAATAATAATAACAACAATAACACGGCTTCAGCTACCACATCAACATGAATGACTCCCATATCCATCTCTCCAACAATATGCCGTGTGAGGGTGGCATATTTCTGAGTTTCTTTCAGGACAGTGTCATCAAATCATCAATTAAACTTCCACTCAACTATTTCCCCTCTCTGCAATTTATATTAATGTCTGTCTTCCCCTCTAGACGTGGTGGCAGCTCGTGTCTTCCAACTTCGATGTACTGGACTCCCCCAAACGCTTCATATAATGCTCTGCACCCAGCAAGCACTAGATACTATGGATTGATTAATGAGCTCATCATGATTATATAACAATTACACCACTTCCACAAAGATTTGGGTAGACTCACTGCAGCATCCAGAACTACCAGCACCCAATAATAATAATAATAATGGCATTTATTAAGCGCTTACTATGTGCAGAGCACTGTTCTAAGCGCTGGGGAATTTACAAGGTGATCAGGTTGTCCCACGTGGGGCTCACAGTCTTCATCCCCATTTTACAGATGAGGGAACTGAGGCCCAGGGAAGTTAAGTGACTTGCCCAAAGTCACACAGTTGACAAGTGGTGGAGCCAGGTTTTGAACCCATGACCTCTGACTTCAAAGCCCATGCTTTTTCCACTGAGCCACGCTGCTTCTCTAAAAAAAGTGATTAGAAGAGGGAGATTTTGCCATTTGGAATTGGAAAAACAAAAGTAATCGGAAGTCATGGTATTAGCTCCACGTGGGAGAGGGACTGTATCCAACTGGATTTGTTTGGGTCCACCCCAGCTCCTGGTACAGTGTGTGGTACATAGCTAAGTGCTTAAAACATACCATTATTAATAATGACAATAATAATAAGATGGGGATTCAATACCTCTTCCCCCACCTTCTTATACTGTGAGTTCCATGTGGGACGGTGACTGAATCTGACCCGATAATCTTGAATTTACCCAGTGCTCGGTACAGTGTTTGGCACAAACTGGACACTTAAAATGCCACCACAATTATTATTAGACAGGAAGGGGTTAGGGGCCAACTCGTTTCTAACCAGATTTCTGTCCTCTCTCTCTCTCTCCTTTCCCTGCCTTGTTAACTAAAGGAGAAGGGTTTGGCTCAGCAGATTGGACATTGCTTAAGAGGCCACATGGGAGATTAATCAATGGTGTTTATTTTATGCAGACCACCATTCTAAGTGCTTGGGAGTCTTCAACAGAGCTGGGAGACAGGATCCCTGCCTTCAAGTGTCTTCCATTCTACCAGGGGAGGCGGACCCTAAACTAAAAGTACAGGTAGGTGGGATATCTGGGGCACAACTGTGTGTGTTAGTGTGTGCACCCTACCAGTTGGGCTATGCATAAGTGTGAAGTTATTGGAGTTGTCTGCTTGTGCGTGCTTGCATGTGCCACCTATGATGTCTCCGTTCTGTGTGTGTCTAGTTACAACTTCTTGTCACGGGCCTTGGAATCAAGTCACAAGTGTATTTGTCTCTGCGTGTGTGTGTATGCACGGAATTGAAATATGCACGAAGCAGCATGGCTCAGTGGAAAGAGCCTGGGCTTTGGAGTCAGAGGACAGGGGTTCAAATCCTGGCTCTGCAAATTGTCAGCTGTGTGACTTTGGGCAAGTCACTTAACTTCTCTGTGCCTCAGTTAATGCATCTGTAAAATGGGGATTAAGACTGTGAGCCCCCCGTGGGACAACTTGATCACCTTGTAACCACCCCAGCGCTGAGAATAGTGCTTTGCACAGAGTAAGCGCTTAATAAATGCCATCATTATTATTACACCCACCCAGGTGGGCTATTTACACGTGAATAGGTATTATTTGAGTTGTCTGCTTGGGGATGCTTGCATATAGTTACCTATGATGTCACCATTCTGAATGTGTCTGGTTACAATTCCCTGTCTTGGGGCACAGAATCAGAGGGTCGTGGGTTCTAATCCCAGTTCCATCACTTGTCTGCTGTGTGACCTCACACAGGTCACTTCCCTTCTCTGTGCCTTAACTACCTCAGCTGTAAACTGGAGAAAATAATAATAATTTTGGTATTTGTTAAGCGCTTACTATGTGCAAAGCACTGCTCTAAGCACTGGGGAGGATACAAGGTGATCAGGTTGTCCCATGTGGGGCTCACAATCTTCATCCCCATTTTACAGAAGAGGGAACTGAGGCACAGAGAAGTTAAGTGACTTGCCCAAGGTCACACAGCTGGCAAGTGGCAGAGGTGGGATTAAGAAGTGAACCCAAGGTGGGACAGGGAGGATGTCCAAACTGCTTTGCTTTTGCTCCCCCAGCATTTAGTACGGTGCCTGCCACTTTTTGGGTACTTAAATACCACAAGTGATTCATTCCAGCTCTGCTCCTTGTCTGCTGTGTGACCTTAGGCACGTCCCTTCACCTCTTTGGGCCTCAGTTACCTCATGTGTACAATGGGGATGGAGACTGTAGGCCTTGTGCGGGACAGGGACTGTATCCAATCTGATGGCCTGTGTCTAACCGAGCTCTTGCTGCAGTGCCCAACCTATGCCAAGCACTTAACACATACCACAGTTATTAGTATCATCACTACTATTACAACAGGGTTAGTAGACACATTCCCCCTCTAGACTGTGAGCCCATTGTCGGGTAGGGACCATCTCTATACATTGCCAACTTGTACTTCCCAAGTGCTCAGTACAGTGCTCTGCACACAGTAAGCGCTCAATAAATATGACAATGAATGAACAAGGTGTTCACAAACTAGATGGGGAGACATACATGAATATAAATACATAAGTGATGTGTATTCTGGCATTTAAGCAATGAATACCCCAAGGATTGTATTTATTATTAGAAAAGGGGAGGGGAAAGCAGAAACCCAGAGAGATGGAGGGACACCGCTAAAGTCACGCTGCAAGTCACTTAAGTCACTTCAATATGACTGATTGATTCCCAAGTAGTAGAACCTGGGACAACCTCCAGTCTGAGCCACTGCCCTCCTCCAACTCACGCCGCCGCCTTCCTGTCTCTTGGGCCTAAGCAGGTCATGTCATCCGGCCTAGCCCTGCACAACAAGTCGATAGGGGCAGAGAGAAATCTGAGACTCTCCCACCGATGGGAGCCACATTCTTCTCGAGACACTCAGGGTGGGTATGGGGGGAGAGAGAAGGAGAAAAAGAGGGTGTCATCACCCCCTCTGCTGGCCCTCTCACATCTCCATCCCCCTTACATGCGTGGGTGAGACTGAAGGAATGAAAGGTGGAGGTGGGGAGGGAGGAGGGAGGGTGAGAGCTTGTCAATCTACAAATTAGAAGCTGGTGACATCCTCCTGCTTTGAGTACACCGCTCATACCCCCAAATTATAACCCTTCTGGGGAGCAGAGCCAGCTGCCAGTGGATCGAGGGACACAGGAAAGACAGAAAAAAATATCCATTTTATTCCATACAGATGTAGATGGGCTTACAGAGCCCAGGCAGCCAAGGGGATAGAGAGGGGAGGACGAGAGGAGGGGGCCAGACCGTGCCATTTCTGTTGGTAGGATTGGGGGGGGAAAACCATTCTGCATCTTCCCACTTTAGAATTTGCTGCTAGTCCTCTCCCCCACTATTGTGCTCAGCCAGGAGGGATGGAGGACATAGAGTAGTGACGCATGCATACAGATAGACACACACACACCCCACTACTTCTGTCCCTGTACCCCACTCCCCCACGGGCACGCCCCTCGGTGGGAAAGAGAGTCTGTACTCTTGAAGCCAGAGCAGGCCCGAGAACTCCCAACGGACCAGAGCGGGAGTAAGTCGCACTGACTATAGAATTAAGGGCCCCGGCACGACTTCACACCCGGTCTTGAGGTCCACGGAGTACAGGCACAGGACTCTAGACCCCTGTTTCCAGAAACCTTTACCCCTCCGAAGTAGGGCAGCCCCTCTCGCCCTGCTCATGTCCCAGCCCTCGCTCTCACACAAGAAACAGACACACACACACACACACCTCCATCACCTCCTAGAGTTGCAAGAGACTGATTTGGCACCCATGATGCGGGGTTTGACCCTTGACTCCTAAAAGAAATGGCATTGTCTGGAAGGAGGGGATACAGTTGTGGGTTGGGGGGCCAGGGGGTGGGGGGCCAGGGCGTGGGGGAGCGGTGACCAGGGGGCAGCAGCCCAGTGCCAACCGATTCCCTCATGGTGGGGCCGGCGCAATCAATCTATGAGTGTCCATAACACCAGGTGAGTAGCTGGTCAGTCCTCCACTGTCCACAGGGTCGGGTGGTCCGGTTCGGGGCTGTGCTGTGGCTTTCCTGGGGACAGATGTGACCGTTGGTTGGCCGACAAGGTATGCCGCAGCCCGGCCAGGGGGAGAGAGCCAGTCAAGCACAGTTGGGCGTGGGGAAGGCTTGGATGGGTCTCCAGTGGGGAGCCAATTCCTCCAGCCTGGGAGCAGGAAGTTGGATGTTGGGTAGCAGCCTGGTCAGGGGTCACTGCCGAGCCCAGAGGGACTCAGTCATTACTCCGGTTTGTGGACTATAAGGATGCAGTGGCGTGTGTGTGTGTGTGTGTGTGTGTGTGTGTGTGTAGTAGTAGTAGTAGTAGTAGTAGTAGTAGTAGTGGGGGATATGGTTCCCCTTACTATACTCTCTCAAGCACTTCATGGCGTGCTCTAGACTTAAGTGCACTATAAAGCCCATCGATTCCTTCCACTTGCCCGAAACAGAACCCAGACAGCCCCAAGCTTAATGCATAAAACTCACTGTTCTGTCCAGTCCTGTCTGCACCAACACGTCCTTGGGAGGCGGGGTTGGACCAGGGGTCAGGGTCTTCCAGGATGCACCTGGGGCTCAGGCTCTTTCCTTGGCCCTAAGGAGAAATCTTGTCAGGTCTCAGATCGCGGGGGCTGCAGCCCCAGCCCCATCTGTGCCCCCATGCTGCAGCTGGACTGTCCCCTGCAGGCTCACTCACCCCAGAAGTGAGAGCGAGCACAAGAGGAAAAGAGGAAGCGAGTAAGAGAGAGAGAGAAAGAGCGAGAGCCCGAGTAAGAGCCAGAGATGAGGGGCGACCCCTCCGACACAACAGAGCAGCTGCCATTCACACACCCTGCAGGGGAGGCCCTGACTGGCTTTGTCACCCCAAGGCAGGACACCCCAGGCAGTCTGGGTTTCCCCCAGAGTCACGGCCCCTGCAGACCCCACCCACCAATTCCCCAGGGGCTTATCTTTGAACAGGATTGTCTAAGAGGCTTCTCCAGGGGGCAGAAACAAGCTGGGCTTCTGCCCTTTCTCTCAGGCAGCCAAATCCCTGAACACTTACCCAGTGCCAGGTCCTTCACCCCTGCTCCACAGGAGGCCGGATTGGGGCAGCTGACCCCAAATTTGGCCTAGCGCTAGACCACACCCCCTCAAGCACCCGATTTAGGAGACACAGTCCTTGCCCACTGGGAGCTCACAATCTAAGTCAGTCAGTCAGTTCATTGCATTGGAGTGCTTCCCATGTGCAGAACACTCTGCTAACCCGTTGGCACATACTACAATAGAACAATGCAACAAACATGCCACAACAAGCTCACAGCCTAGAGGGGTACACAATGACTTTGGAACAACATGGGGAGAATGCTTCAAAGAGGTCAGCGTTACATAGCACACATTGCCCCTGCTCTCAGGAAGTGTCCGATCTACATGACAGGCATTAAAATTGAGTTTTATGCAGGTGGAACGGCATAGACACTGTCAGTACATGAAGTTGTACATGCTGAACCCATGATAAGCTTGAATCGGCATGAAAAACAAGTAAATCAGTAGGTAGAGTGAAGGGTGGCAGTATTGCATTAAGACAGCAAGAGTGTTTATCGTACGCCATTTGACAGAGCACCGTACAAAGAGCCCGACGGGCGTGAGAGGCCTCAGTCAATCGTACCTGTCCAGCACTTACTGCAGAGCACAATATAACCATCGATAGATTCTCTGTCCACTGTGACCTTACCATCCAGAAGGGGAGACAGACTTTAATAGGAATAAATTACGTCCATTTATGTAGGAGCCGTGACAAGTGGGTGGAAGAGTCAATTGGAAATATTCTGTAGACTAGATGCCAACTCAAGGAGAGATGTGCACATCGTAACTCCATCTCCCAGGCGCGCATCTATTAAGTACTCAACGAATACTGTTGGAGACGCGGCCTCTGCTCTTACAACCGCGCTTGTGTCGGCGGTGCTCTGGGTCAGGCCGGTGTATATACTGAGCACGCAGTACTGTATTAAGCATTTTGGAGAGCACAGTGGAACAGACATTCCCCACCCACAACCAGTTTACAGTCTACTCCACATGGGTGGGACTACTGAACCCCAACTCACTGCTGGGCTTTTGTGGGGCTCTCATGGAGTCCCACAGCGGCATAATGGGAGACTTGTATCTCAGGGTACAGGAATTGGGAAGCCCAAAAAGAGTCTCCCGACGGCGAGCTGCGGTCGGCGCAATCTGCCCTCGAGGGCTGCGTGATGGCGCTGCCACCCCACCCCTTCCCCATCGGTGGGTCTCGGTTCCCGTCCCCGGGGGGACTCACATTCTGACGCTCCAGGACCGACCCACGGTGCTGAATTCAGTGAGGAGAGTGGAGAACAGAGGGCAAGTTTTCCGTGGATGGGGGCTGGAGAGGCACCCCATTTTGGATAATGGGGTGGGGGGGTTGCACAATCCCTGCAGAAACTGTGTCTGGAATCCAGCACATTCCAGGCACAAAGTCCTGTGTTGAGGTTGTGGAAGGTCACTCGCTTGGATGACTTTAGGGTCAAGTAGGCAACACTAGCTAACTGGGGCCTGGCGAGAGCACAGGAAGAGAGCTCAATGACAGAGACAAAGACACACAGAGACACTCAGACACAGTGAGCATGCACCCCCCCTCATGCACCCCATGGTTTCAGCCCCATCAAAACCCTCACCTCTAGATCCAGAGCAGCAATCATCTCCCTAAAATACAAATGAACTTCATTGCATCACAACCCCTCAACTTCCTCCACTCCAGAGAACAAAATCAGAGGCCCGGCTACCAACACTGTTAACCGCACACATCAGTGTCCAATCTGACAGCACTTGGAACACATATTAAGTACCTACGAAACACCATCATCTCATCAACAGAATGGACAAGGAAATGCTATCCAACACATTATTCTCCTACCACCCTCAGCCCTCTCCACTACAGACACATCATTAATCCAACTGACAATGCCTATCCAGCCCTAGTCTCCTGCCTGCCCTGCTACACACACACCTCCAGCTTTCTTCCCCCCCCGCCCCCCCCCAGCCCCCCTTCCTTGGAAAATTCAGTACAGGTGATATCACTTATCCCAACCCTAGATTATCAACTCCACTGCTATCACTACCTAGCTTGTATCTACTCCAGTGCTTAGTACAGTGCTTGGCATATAGTATTTAACAAGCACCATTATTTTTTATCAATAATACAAAGTCAATCATATTTATGGAGCACTTACTGTAGGCAGAGCACTGTCTTAAGCACTAGGGTGAATACAAACTCCTAACTGCAGCCCCCTTCACCAGGGTACCGCTGGCACCACCACTCTGTCAGTTATCCCCAGTGCGGGTCTCCCTTCTTCAGCCCTTTCATTCTAACCCTGAGTCCAGCCCATTCCTCAACCCCCTCAATCACCATAATGAATTAAAAATCACTAATATCCCAAACCTAAGCATCCAACTCCCCTCACAAGCCACTCCCTAACATCAGTTAGCCCAGCATTAAGTTACCCCCAAAAAGCATCAGGTCAAGTCACTTCGGATCCATCAAAACCAAACCATTTGTCCTACCCGCCTCAGGACCACTGGTGTATGAAGTAGGTAGAGAAAGCCAACTTTGGGGGACTCTTAATCCAATATATCAACTACCACAACTGAAAAAAAGATAAGCTAATCATAGGGCCATTACAGGCCCTCCTCACCAGAATGCCAGAGGAACACACTCTGTCTTCTCTCCTCAGCCTCCTTCTCTTCTCAACAGGTAAAACCCACAGGCCTTACCTCTGGGACATTAAAGGAGCAGTGCCCCTGCCCCCTTGACTGGAGAGACTAATGGAGAGACTGGGTTTTCAAGAGGCGGGGCTGTAGGAGCAAGGAAAAAAAAAGAGGCAGAAGGCTATTAAGGAGAAGGGCATTTGCAGCTGCTCAGTGTTAAAAGGATCTGGAAAACCGTCCTTAATTACAGACACCTGCAACCCATTCAAATGCTCTTCGAGGATAGGGTCTAATTCTCATCCAGGGCTTTTCCAGTGCCTAGTACAGTGCTTTGCACCAAGGCCCAAGGAGGTTATTCAATAAACAAGAATAAACGAGCAAATGAATCAATGAAGCAGCGTGGCTCAGTGGAAAGAGCCCGGGCTTTGGAGTCAGAGGTCATGGGTTCAAATCCCAGCTCCCTCACTTGTCAGCTGTGTGACTTTGGGGAATTCACTTCATTTCTCTGTGCCACAGTGGGACCTAGCCATTAAAAGTGCTTTGGAGGATAATTTCTGGGGATACAAAGAAGCAGCAATCCTTGGTGGAAACAGAGTCAAAAAGTGGACCACGAGTCAAAAAAAAAAAACCTGGGTTCTAATCCTGCACTGCCAGTTACTATTATCATTAATAGTAATAAAAATCATGACAATAATATTTGTTAAGTGCCTACTATGTGCCAAGCACAGCTCTCAGCGCTGAGGTAGATACAAGGTAACCAGGTTGGACATAGTCCCTGTCCCAAATGGGGCTCACAGTCTTGATCCTCATTTTACAGATGATTTGTTCATGCATGCATTCATTCATTCATTCATTCATTCATTCAATTGTATTTATTCAGCACTGTGTGCAGAGCACTGCACTAAGCGCTTGGAAATTACGATTCAGCAACAAATAGAAACAATCCCTACCCAACAACTGGCTCACAGTCTATAAGTGAAGTGACTTGCCAAGGTCACACAACAGAGAAATGGCAGAGCCGGGATTAGGCCCCACATCCTCTGACTCCAGGCCCATGCTCTTCCCATTAGGCCATGCTGCTTGTTACCTACTGTGAGACTTGGGCAAATCACTTAACTGCTCTGTGCCTCAATTTCCTCATTTGTAGATCTCTCTCCAACTTAGACTGTGAACTCCTTGTGGGGACAACGACCGTGTCTGACCGGTTCAACTTGTATCTAACCTAGTGTCTAGAACAGTGATTGACAATTAAGTCAGCACTTAACAGAGAAGCAGTATTCATTCATTCAATCATATTTATTGAGCACTTACTGTGTGCAGAGCACTGTACTAAGCACTTACCTAATGAAAAAAGCATGGGGCTGGGAGTTCAGAGGACATGGGTTCTAATTCTACCTCTGCCACATATCTGTTGTATGATCCTGGGAAAATCACTTCATTTATCTGTGCCTCAATTCCCTCATCTGTAAAAGGGAGATTAAGACTGTGAGCCCACTGTGGGACATGGACTGTGCCCAACCGATTATCTTGTATTTATCCCAGTGCTTAGCTTGGCACATAGTAAGCCCTTAAATACCATAATCATTACTATTATGATCATCTACCCCAGCACTTTGTACAGTGCCTGGCGCACAGCAAGTGCTTACCAAATACCATTAAAAATAAACCATAATAATATTACCCAGGGGTCAGGACCCAAACGATCTCACATAGAAATGAGCTACACTCTCCTCTGCCTTTCCCTTATTGATCTAAGAGAGCCACCACTGGCAAGCAGCATGGCTGAGCTAGGAATTCCACCCGTCGCCTTGGACACCTTACCCCATTGTGACTGAGTCAGCCAGAGACGGGGTGAGCCGGCGGTTATGGGGACAGTGTGAGACTCTCCCCTGCCTCAGGTTCATTCACTACACACAGCTGAAGCCAGTGTGTGCCAGACCACTCTCAAACTGGCCCCTTTGCCAGAATATGTGACCCAAGAAGAGTTGTTGGAGGGCAAATAATACTGATGGTATTTGTTAAGCGTTTACTATGTGCCAACCACTATTCTAAGCGCTAGATGTGCTGAAAGGGTGTGCCTCCTATATATCAATCGACTGTATTTATTGAGCCCTTATTATGTGCGGAGCACTTGCCCTCTCTTCCCAGTCTTACTGAAGGTATATCTCCTCCAAGAAGTCTTCCCTGACTAACCCCTGCTTTACTCCTCTCCCACTCCCTTCTGCATCACCCTAACTTGCTCCCTTTATTCATGCCCCCTCCATCCCCACAGCACTTTTGAAAATATCTGTAATTTATTTGTTTTAATGTCTGTCTCCCCTTCTACTGGGAATGTGTCTGTTCCGTTGTATTCTCCCAAGTGCTTAATGCACTGTTCTGCACACAGTAAATACTCAATAAATACCACTGAGTGACTGACTGGCCAGGAGAGTGCAACAACAGAATTAGCAGGCACGTTCCCTGCCTCTAACTATCTTGGGGGAAGACAAACATTTACGTGAAGAGAGAAACTAATCAATCAATCAATCAATCAATCAATCGTATTTATGGAGCACTTACTGTGTGCAGAGCACTGTACTAAGCGCTTGGGAAGTACAAGTTGGCAACATATAGAGACGGTCCCTACCCAACAGTGGACTCACAGTCTAGAAGGGGGAGACAGAGAACCAAACAAAACATATTAACAAAATAAAATAAATAGAATAAATATGTACAAGTAAAATAAATAAATAGAGTAATGAATACGTGCAAACATATATACATATATACAGGTGCTGTGGGGAAGGGAAGGAGGTAAGGCGGGGGGGATGGAGAGGAGGAGGAGGGGGAGAGGAAGGAGGGGCTCAGTCTTGGAAGGCCTCCTGGAGGAGGTGAGCTCTACACCTTCCCAAACAGGACTGCAGCTCTCTTTCCTCCCACTCACTTTCCTTCCCTTTCATGTCCATTAGACCGTAAATTCCTGGAGGGCAGGGATCATCCTGACCAAATCTATTGGACTGTAATCTCCCTAGTGCTTGGTATAATGTTCTGCATAGGGCAAGCGCTCAATCAATGGTATTTATGGAGCTCTTAATTTGTAAAGTACCAATAAATACCACTGATTTTCTTAACGGTATCTGTAAAGTTCTTACTACGTGTCAAGCATTGTACTAAGTGCTGGCCTAGATACAAGATAATCAGGTTGAACCCAGTCCATGTCCCACATGGGGCTTAGAGTCTTTAATCCAAATTTTACAGATGAGGGAACTGAGACCCAGGGAAATGAAGTGTCTTGTCGAGGGTCACACAGCAGACAAGAGGCGGAGCCATGATTAGAATCCAGGTCCTTCTGACTCTTAGGCCCGTGCTCTATTCACGAGTCCATGTTGCTCTCCTTGCCTGACTTAGCTGCACTTCCCCTAATGAACAACGAATTCCTCCCCATCCCAGGCCACTTCAGGCCCATTTGGGCTACTGTAGGACACTCCCACCTCATCGCCCTCACGGACATGATACGGCTGAACTGGACCTGGAACAAACTGACCTAAGCCCTATGCTGAAAGATCTCACAGTCAGCAAAAATGGCAGATCACACAGGCAACTGGACATCACCCAACAAGAATGTGAACAACATAAATGCAACACTAAGATTATGAGGGCAAGGCAAGTCAAAGGAATTGTATATTTTGCACATATCCTGTAGACCGTAAATTCCTTGGTGGCAGGGGCTGCATCTAGCAACTCCAGTGTACTGCACTCTCCCAAGTTCTAAGTCAGTCCTCTGCACACAGGAAGTGCTCAAGAAGTATCACTGATTGATCGATTGCCCAATATAGGAATATTATTCTATCAGTTCTTCTCTTCCAATTCCAATGAGGCAGGAAGGAAGCTTTATGTAGGAGTGAACGTCAATCAATTAATTAATAACATGTATTGACCAATGTGTGCCAAGCACTGTAGTAAGTACTTGGGAGAGTGCAACAGAAGAAGTGGAAATGATCCCTGCCATCCTAGAGTTAATAATCTTTAGTTATTAGTTAATAATAATTAGGGGGTGGCAGACAGTAAAAGAAATTACAGATAGGAGGAAGTAATAGAATATGTGGGCAAGGAATGTGTCTGTTATATTGCTGTGTTGTACTCTTCCGGGCACTTAGTACAGTGCTCTGCACAGAGTAAGTGCTCAATAAATACAAATTCATCTATTCAATCAAATTTATTGAGCATTTAATCTGCGCAAGCCACTGTACTAAGTGCTTGGGAGAGTTCAATATAACAACACCCACATTCTCTGCCCACAGTGAGCTTACGGTCTAGAGGGGGAGATAAATGATTTATTGATTTATTGATTTATGTCCATATGTGCTTCAGTAAGGGGGTGAGGACCCAAAGGCGAAAGTGACCCTGAATCCCCCTGCCTGAAGGGCAGTTAGGGGGATTTAAGGGTGGAGAAATGAGAGGCTAATCAGGGAATGCGTCCCGTCCCGGAGGAGATGGGTTTTCAGAAGGGCTTTGAAAATGAGAAGAGCACTGGTCTATTGGATGTAAAATAGGAAGTAGTTCCAGGCAGCAGAGAGTGAGTAAGCAAGAGGTCAGCAGCAGGAGAGGTGAGATTGAGGTGCAAGGGAATATGTTGGCAGCAATAATAAATGTAATTATTATTATTATTATTATTGTTATGATTACCTTGGTTAAAGCAAAGGTTGTGTCCATTTTTTCTCCAAATATTTCCATGTAAGTAGTGTGTGTTCTGGATCACATCGGGGCTCAATAAATTGTTGATGATGATGGTAATACTACTACTACTACTACTACTACTACTACTATTACTACAACTACTACTAATGGCATTAAGGGCTTACTAGGTGCCAAGCACTGTACTAAACGATGGAGTAGACCCAAGACAACCAGATGGAACAAAGTCCCTGTACCACAGGGGGCTCACCGTCCAAGATAGGTAATGCATCCCCATTTTACAGATGAGGAAACTGAGGCACAGCAAAGTTAGGTGACTTGCCCAAGATTACAGTGGAGGCAAATTGATACATTCATTCATTCAATCATATTAATTAAGAGCTTATTGTGTGCAGAGCACTGTACTAAGCGCTTGGAAAGTACAATTCGGCAACAGAGACAATCCCTACGCAACAACGGGCTCAGAGCTGGGATTAAAATAAGGTGACTCCCGAACCCATGCTCACTGTGGGTCGGGAATATGTCTGTAATATTGCTACACTGAACTCTCCCAAGTGCTTAGTGCAGTGCTCTGCACACAATAAGTGCTCAGGGACTACAGCTGACTGTCTGACTTTTCCACTAGGCCACATTGCTTCCTTGGAGAAAGCTCAGCATTCATTCAATCGTATTTATTGAGCGCTTACTGTGTGCAGAGAGCTGTACTAAGCACTTGGGAAGTACAAGTTGGCAACAGATAGAGACGGTCCCTACCCAACAGCGGGCTCACAGTCTAGATGGGGGAGACAGACAACAGAACAAAACATATTAACAGAAGAAAATAAATAGAATAGTAAATATGTACAAGTAAAATAAATAGGGTAATAAATCTGTACAAACATATATACAGGTGCTGTGGGGAGGGGAAGGAGGTAAGGCGCGGGAGATGGGGGGGGAGGGGGAGAGGAAGGGGGGGGCTCAGTCTGGGAAGGCCTCCTGGAGGAGGCGAGCTCTCAGTAGGGCTTTGAAGGGAGGAAGAGAGCTAGCTTGACGGATGTGCGGAGGGAGAGCATTCCAGGCCAGGGGGAGGACGTGGGCCGGGGCTCGATGGCGGGACGGGTGAGAACGAGGCCCAGTGAGGTGGTTAGCAGCAGAGGAGCGGAGGGTGCGGGCTGGGCCGTAGAAGGAAAGAAGGGAGGTGAGGTAGGAGGGGGCGAGGTGATGGAGAGCCTTGAAGCCAAGAGTGAGGAGTTTTTGCCTGATGCGTAGGTTGACTGGTAGCCACTGGAGATTTTTGAGGAGGGGAGTAACATGCCCAGAGCGTTTCTGCACAAAGACGATCCGGGCAGCAGCATGAAGTATGGACTGAAGTGGGGAGAGACAGGAGGATGGGAGATCAGAGAGGAGGCTGATGCAGTAATCCAGGTGGTTCAGAATGAGAGACTGAACCAGCAGGGTAGCGGTTTGGATGGAGAGGAAAGGGCGGATCTTGGCGATGTTGCGGAGGTCAGACTGGCCAGTTCTGGTGACGGATTGGATGTGTGGGGCGAACGAGGGAGCGGAGTCGAGGATGACACCAAGGTGTCATCAGGTTGATGACTGTCAGAAGGAGACACTGAGCCCATCTGTTCCAAAAGAGCAAGGGATGAGGTAGGAAGTAGAGGCAAGCAGAAGGAAGAAATCCTGGCAGCCCAGGATTTGATCAAGCGCATAGTGCTGTGCTCTGCACACAGTAAGTGCTCAATAAATACGACTGACTGAATGAAGCTGGTCTCTTTCTACATCGCTAATAATGATGCCTCTAACCGGGGTTGCTCTTCTGCTAAAGTATGCCAAGTCATTGGACCAGAACCTTCTAGAATTAGGAGCAGTAGCCACAAAGAAACAGCTGGCATCTTTGCCTTGGCCACCTGATTCCCAGGCTTCCAGAGGCTTGAGTTTCCCCAGTGAGTGCAAGCTAATCAGCCTTGTTCTATCTGGACAGCAGATACCGGGGAGGTAGGTCAAGACCCAAAAGCCTGCTCCATCTATGTCTCGTTGTGGACGGAAAACGTTTCTCCCAAATCTGTAATATAGTACTCTCTGAATACACTGCTCTGCCCTCAGTTCAATTAGTATTAGTATTAGTGCTCTGCACACAGTAAGCTCTCATATGATTGAACGAAGGAATAGTCTTCCAAATTCTTGGTACAGTGCTCTGCACAAAGTAATAAAAATTAATGATTATGGTACTTGCTAAGTGCTTACTATGTGCCAAGCACTGTTCTAAGCACTGGGCTAGACACAAGTTAATCAGTTTGGACACATGGGGCTCACACTCAATCTCTGTTTTACAGATGAGGTAACTGAGGCCCAGAGAAGTGAAATGACTTGCCTCAGTTTGGACACATGGGGCTCACACTCAATCTCTGTTTTACAGATGAGGTAACTGAGGCCCAGAGAAGTGAAATGACTTGCCTCAGTTTGGACACATGGGGCTCACACTCAGTCTCTGTTTTACAGATGAGGTAACTGAGGCCCAGAGAAGTGAAATGACTTGCCCAAGGTCACACAGCAGACTTGTGGCAGAGTCAGAATTTGAACCCAGGTCCTTCTGACTCCCAGGCCTGTGAAAGTGAGCGCTCAATAAATACGACGGATTGATTGATTGATCATGCCCGAGGAACTGATCAGAACAAGGAAATGCCCTTTCTGCAGTGGATCAAGTCCTCTTTTAAGTTCCTGAATGCTTTGTATTTATAATTGAAGCTTTTTCTGTCCTTCCAGCACCAATGTCACCAAGTTCGTTTCGCTTCCTCATCGGGATACGTAAAACCTTTCCTTAGCTAACATTTTGGTACTTTATAATCTTGTCACTTCACGTGGATGACAGAGCTGCCATAAGAAATAATATCTCAGTAGAATGAGAAAAGAAAGAGCTAGGTACCTGCACCTATCCTCTCCCCCCACCCCCCACCCACCGGCTCCCCTCTCGAAAAACTCAACAACCGACAGTACGCTGTAACAAAGCAGACAATCAAACGGAAGGAGAGAGAAGACAGAACAATTATAGATGACTAGATAACACTCCAGATGGCATTTTGGGCATCACAGTTAATAAGCAGCCTGTTTCAGGGGACCAGCATGTTAGCACATTATTGCAACAACTGGAAACCGGCAGCTTCAGCTTGAAGCATTATCTTTGCGATTATCCCGGGAATCAATCAATCAATCAATCATATTTATTGAGTGCTTACTGTGTGCAGAGCACTGTACTAAGCACTTGGGAAGTACAAGTTGGCAACACACAGAGACGGTCCCTACCCAACAGTGGGCTCACAGTCTAGAAGGGGGTGACAGAGAACAAAACAAAACATATTAACAAAATAAAATAAATAGAATAAATATGTACAAGTAAAATAAAGAGAGTAATAAATAAGTACAAACATATATACATATATACAGGTGCTGTGGAGAAGGGAAGGAGGTAAGGTGGGAGGGAGGGAGGGGGCAGGAGGAGGAGAGGAAGGAGGGAGCTCAGTCTGGGAAGGCCTCCTGGAGGATGTGAGCTCTCAGTAGGACCTTGAAGGGAGGAAGAGAGCTAGCTTGGCGGATGTGGGGGGGGGGGGGGGGGCATTCCAGGCCAGGGGGTGTATGGCGGATGTGCAGTGGGCCAAAAGCGAGTAAAATTGAGGAGCTGAATGTTCCCCAATACTACAGGTGCGAGATCCAATTTTTCTTCATAAAACCGAGTAACTAAGCAGAAGCCATCATGAGGCAAAAATTAAAGGGTTCTGCTGAAGCGGTAGCAAGCCAAGACTAGATGGGTACATCTTCACGCCTCCTAAAGATTATTTCTTACTTTGTCATTGGCAGGCATTTACTTAAAACGTTTGTCTGTGGGGTGTGATGAAACCAATCCAATAATCTGCTTTTAACGCCCAACTCCTCCTCTAAACTCCTTGTGGGCAGGGGTCACATCTACCAACTCTGTTGTAGTGTACCCTCCCGAGCGTTTTGTGTGGGGCTCTCCACAAAGCAAGAGAGCGCTCAGTACATACCAGAGATCAATCGATAACCATCGATAGATAAGCAGTATGGCATAGGGATAGAGCACGGGCCTGGGAGTCAGAAGGTTTGCTGCCATTTGTCTGCTGCATGACCTTGGGCGAGTCACTTAACTCCTCTGTGCCTCAGTTCCCTCATCTGCAAAATGGGGATGGAGACCGTGAGCCCCATGTGGGATAGGGAGAGGGTCCAACCCAATTTGCTGGTTTCCACCCCAGCTCTTAGAATGGTGCCTGGCACGTGGTAAGTGCCTAGCAAACGAATAATAATAATAATAATAATAATAATAATAATAGCATTTGATTAAGCGCTTACTATGTGCAAAGCACTGTTCTAAGCGCTGGGGAGGTTACAAGGTGATCAGGATGTCCCACGGGGGGCTCACAGTCTTCATCCCCATTTTACAGGTGAGGGAACTGAGGCACAGAGGAGTTAAGCGACTTGCCCAAAGTCACACAGCTGACAAGTGGTGGAGCCGGGATTTGAACCCATGACCTCTGACTCCAAAGCCCGGGCTCCTTCCACTGAGCCACACTGCTTCTCATACAAGTACCACAGGTATTATCATCATTATTAGATTATCATTAATTGGGCTGCCCCTTGAATTAATTCAGTCCCAGCAGGAGGAAGGAAAGGATCATCGCGCCAAGCCCATTTCACAGAGGGGGAAACTGAGGCTCAAGGGATCCGAAAACCCCAGATCAGGCTAGATCAGACTCAAACTTCCCCCTGAATCGAACCTCCCCGATTGCTGCACCTGCATATTCCCCTCGGAACCAAGATGCCAGCAATCCCCGCTACAGTCTTCCCCACATCGCTCATTCTCGCTTGACAACTGCGGGAGACGAAGGCTGAATGTTAAGTGTCCAGTCACACTCAGCTAAGTATCTTGTCAGCTAGTTCCTTCTGCGCAACACATCTTCACTGTCAATCTGCTGAGGGTGGTACTCCCGGCCGGAGAGCCCGAGGGGAAAATCTGTGAAGGGCAGGCTCTTCAGGGCTGTATTTGTAGTGCTTTTGCCTACAGCAAATAAAAGAATAGGAGGCAAAAGAAGGTGGGGTGAAACCTCATATTGGGTTCCTGATTCCAAGCAGCGTGGTGTAGTGGAGAGAGCCCGGGGGCCTGGAAGTCAGAAGGACCTGGTTTCTAATCCTGGCTTCACCGCTTGTCTACTGTGTGACCCTTGGACAAGTCACTTCACTTCTCTGTGCCTCAGTTACCTCATCTGTAAAATGGGGATTAAGACTGTGAGCCTCACGTGGAACAACCTGATGACCTTGTATCTACCCCAGCACTTAGAACAGTGCTTGGCACATAGTAAGCGCTTAACAAATTATTATTATAATGCCTGGTATATAGTAAGCACTTAACAAATACCTTAAAAATAATGGGTGTTAAAAAATAATCACCATTTCAGGTCTCGGGGTTCCTCAACCCATCCTGGGAACTCCACGTTCTAGACCCAGCATGGCCTAATGGATAGAGCCTCGGCCTGGGAGTCAGAAGGACCTGGGCTCTAGGAGGGCTATATGCCACCCTGATAATCGACCACCTGTCAACTTTTGTTGAAGCTGAAGACCACTCCCTCTTCCTTGAAACACTCTTCGGTTTTGTTCGGCTGATTTTACTAACCTGGTTCCCATCTCATTTCTCTGGATTGCTCAGTTCTGTTTGCAACCTCCCCTTGTGCCTCTCATCTCTTAGAGAGGTGCTCCCTCAATGCTCTATGCTACCCCTCTAGACTACAAGCTCACTGTGGGCAAGAAACATGTCTACCAACTCTGTTGTATTGGGCTCTCACAAGTGCTCAGTACAGTGCTCTGCACACAGTAATCAAAACAATTGATTGCTTGATTGACTGATTAAGCTTCCTACTATTCTCACTCTTAACTTCACTCTCTTGGAGAGCTCATCCCATCACCTGGTTTCAACTATCATCTCTGTGTAGATCAATAGATCAATGGTATTTATTGAGCACCTACTGAATGTGGAGCACTGTACTAAATGCTTGGGAGTGTGCCATACTGCGAGTTGGGAGCACATTCTGTACCCACACGAGTTTACAGTCTAGAGGGAGGACTCCCAAATCTACCTGTCTCATCCCTGGCCTAGAATCCCACATCTCCTTTTGCCTTCAGGGACTCCGACTGAATTCTTACTGTATGCTTAGCACAGCACTAAGCGCTTGGAAGAGTACAACAGAACACGATTGGAAGACAGCTTCAGCGCATCGCCACTTGGATGTCCCACTGGCACCTCAAACTCAATATCTCAAATTTATTCACCTGTCCCCATAAACTTACTCCTCCCCTCTTTCTTATCTCAGTTGACAACCCTGTTATCTTCCCTGCCCATTAAGCCCACATCCTCAATATCATCCTTGACTCCTTGGTACCTTTCAACTTCACATTCAATCCACTGCCAAGTTCTTCCTTCACATCTCCTAGAGCCAAACTGCTACCACCCTGGTTCGTTCACTCATTCATTCATTCATTCACTCCATCGTATTTATTGAGCGCTCTCTGTGTGCAGAGCACTGTACTAAGTGCTTGGGAAGTACAAGTCAAGCCCTAGTTACATAGTGGCTAGAATACTGGGTCATCTCCTCTCCGGTCTCCAGTCTCCCTCCAGTCTCACCACCTCCAATCTTTAGGACCCACTACGGGCATGGATGACTTTCCTGAGCCACAGCTCAACATGCATCTCTCCTCTCCTCCAAACCCTCCGTTGGTTCCCCATGCCTCTCCACAGCAAACAAAATCTCCTCCCCATTGGCTTAAAGGCTCTCTCCACCATCTTCTCTCCATTTTAGACATTAAGCTTGTTTTAGACAGGGAACATGTCAACCAACTCTGTTATATTGTGTTCTCCCAAGCACTCTGCACAGTACTCTGCACATAGTAAGTGTTCAAAAGATTGATGAAGTTTACTTGTAAGCAATTCTCTTCTCCATTACCTCCCAGCTTGATGCTTTCATTTCTCCCAAATGCATTTCACTGTTCACTCCTCCACCTCTGCTGCCTTGCTCAGGCTGTTTCCCTTGCTTGAAATTCCCTCCCCAGATCTGACAGGATGCAACTTTCCTCATATCCAAAGCCTTATTCAAACTCTTACTGAAGACACATCTCCTCCAAGAGGCTTTTCCCGACTAAGCCCCCTTTTCCTCTTCTCCCACTCCCTTCTGTGTCGCCCTGGCTTGCTCTCTTTACTCACCTCCTCTCCCAGCCCCACAGCCCTTATGCACACATACGTAATTTATTTATTCATATCAATGCCTGTCTCTCCCTCTAGACTGTGAGCTTGTTGTGGGCAGGGAATGTGACTGTTACATTGCTGTGTCATAATAATAATAATAATGATGGCATTTATTAAGCGCTTACTATGTGCAAAGCACTGTTCTAAGCGCTGGGGCATTTACAAGGTGATCAGGTTGTCCCACGTGGGGCTCACAGTCTTAATCCCCATTTTACAGAGGAGGTAACTGAGGCCCAGAGAAGTGAAGTGACTTGCCCAAAGTCACACAGCTGACAAGTGGCAGAGCCAGGATTTGAACCGATGACCTCTGACTTCAATGCCCGGGCTCTTTCCGCTGAGCCAGGCTGATTCCCTACTTCCCAAGCACTTAGTACAGTGCTCTGCACATATTAAGTGCTCAATAAATACGATCGATGATGATGATGCTCTGCCCACCGTAAGCGCTCAATAAATACGACGGAATGAATGAATGAATGAAGCACTGTTCTAAGCGCTGGGGGGTTACAAGGTGATCAGGTTGCCCCTCGCGGGGCTCACAGTCTTTATCCCCATTTTACAGATGGAACTGAGGCCCAGACAACTGAAGTGACTTGCCCAAGGTCACACAGCTGACAAGCGGTGGAGTCGGGATTTTCTCTCAAGGGCTTAGTACAGTGTTCTGCACACAGTAAGCACTCAAAAAATATGATTAATTGTTTGACTAATTGATATTCAAAGCCCTCTTAAAATCCCTCCTCCTTAAACAAGCCTTTCCTGATTACTGCCCAGAACCCTAAGTTGTATAAAAACCCTTCAGCCTTCACTAGCTGATGAACTTATTTTCTACTTTATATAGAGAAGCAATGTGGCTCTGTGGAAAAGAGCCCAGGCTTTGGAGTCAGAGGTCATGGGTTCAAATCCCTGGCTCCGCCACTTGTCAGCTGGGTGACTTTGGGCAAGTCACTTCACTTCTCTGTGCCTCAGTTCCCTCACCTGTAAAATGGGGATGAAGACTGTGAGCCCCCCGTGGGACAACCTGATCACCTTGTAACCTCCCCAGTGCTTAGAACAGTGCTTTGCACATAGTAAGCGCTTAATAAATGCCATCATCATTATTATTAATTATTATTCTGTCCACCCTCAGCACTTTAATTTTTGATATAGACTACTCTATTGGTAGATTTCGTTATGTCTGGGTCTTCTGTCAGAGGCAAAGTTCCTTGGGAAATCCTTGGGATGTCCTAGTGGCAAGAGCATGGGCTAGGGAGTCGGAGGCTGTGGATTCTAATCCCGGCTCCGCTACTTATCAACTGTGTGACTTTGGGCAAGTCACTTCACTTCTCTGTGTCTCAGTTATCTCATCTGTAAAATGGGAATTAAGACCGTGAGCCCCTCATGGGACAACCAGATTACCTTGTCTCCACCCCAATGCTTAAAACAGTGCTTGGCACATAAAAAGTGCTTAACAAATACTATAATGATCATTATTACTATTATTATTGCTGGCAGGAAATGTGCTCTACTAAAACTGTAAACTCTCTGAGGGCAGGGATTGTGTCTACCATTCATTCCTTCCTTCATTCATTCATTCATTCAATTGTATTTACTGAGCGCTTACTGTGTGCAGGGCACTGTACTAAGCGCTTGAGAAGTACAAGTTGGCAACATATAGAGACAGTCCCTACCCAACAGCGGGCAACGCTCCAGTGATCAGTAAATGCTCAACAAATACTACTGATGGATTCCTTTGTCCTTAGAACATTACAATGCACCTTGTAGGGGACTCAATAAATACCAATACTACAAATACTATTGCTACTACTAGACTGTAAACTCCCCAAGAGCAGAGATTATGTCTACTTGATTGAATTCTCCCAACGGCTATGTACAGTGCCCTGCACACAGTAAAGTGTGGCTTAGTGGAAAGAGCATGGGCCTGGGAGACAGAAGGATCTGGGTTTTAATCCCGGTTCTTCTACTTGTCTGCTGTGTGACCCTGGGCAAGTCACTTAACTTCTCTGTGCCTCAGTTACCTCATCTGTAAAATGGGGATTAAGACTGTGAGCCCCACGTGGGACAACCTGATAACCTTGTATCTAAGCCAGCGCTTAGAACAGTGCTTGGCATATAGTAAGTGCTTAACAAGTATCATCATTATTATTAAATGCTCGATAAGTACCATTGGTTGATTACTACTACTACTACTATTAATATTGCTAATAAGGAATTCCTCTTCATTCTACACTTTCTATTCCTGTAGCTACAACTCTCCTTTCACTCACACCACCTTGCTTTTTTCATTTAATTTTATGTGCTGTTCAGTTTTGTCCAGATATATCTTTCATACATCTGTGCACATCGCTGGTTTCTCTAACTCGGATGGTAAGTAACTAGAGGGACAGAATCATGTCTATTTAACCTTCAGTATGGTATTTAATAGAGTCATTATCTAGTATGTGATGATAGTAGCAGTCTTGGAGATTTGTACTGAGTGGGAGGGTGTGGGAGGGGGAAGAGGGGCAAGGGGGGAAGAATAAGAAATTCAGGAAAAGGACTGAAGGAGAAAAGTGCATAGGGTTTAAAAGAAAACCAAAAGGCTACCCTCCCATTTTATACATTTTAACTCATTGCTGAGCATCACTGATGACCTTTCAAAACAAACTACCCTTTTTACAATAATTAGGGTGTCCTTTTAAGTCATATCCATTTTTACTAATACACAGTACTTGCTACCAAATTTTCCCATTTTCAGATTCCTCAAATGTCCATATGTCCAAATGTCAAATGTCCAGTTTGCCTTTTAAAATAGGTTTCAAAGTACATAAAATATAGCACGCTTTAATATATACACCCGAAATAGTTCAAAGGCCAGAAAATGGATAGGTCTACTGTAGGGGGTATTATATCAAGGTTTTATTTCCAAATTTAGTGTAGCAATATAGTGGTAAGAATCTAAAAGGCTACCGTGACTTTTTATTGAAAACTGCTTTTAGTGCCTCATAGTTTTCACAGTGATTTCTTTTGGGCCATGTATAAATATCATTTCTGGAGATGCACTTTTCTGAATGCAATTTATTTCACTCGCTACAATTTGGAGGAAACTTTCAAGGGTTCAGGTGACCCGACCTATAATAAAATTAGGTAACGCCGCCTGTCAGCTCCACTGATACCCAGGGAGATTGGAGGGAAGGAGTTTACACCTTGAGCAGATCAGACACTGGCCTCTTTTAACTATTTTCTCAATATCAGTTTCCATTTATTGAAACTATGCAACCTGCATTTTATGGATGGCCCTTATTTGCTTATATCACAATTTCCTTCTGTGAGCTGCTCCACATAAGAAGTCCTCATTTCAGGCATGAAAGTAGTTAGAGGACTTTACCTGACTCAATTTCAAGCAATCAGGAGGAATACTGACCACTTGCAAAGAGTCAATTACTTACATCTACGGTGGGAAAGATAAAATCACTTCTTTCCGGATATTTGGATTCATGTTAACTCCATTAAAATGGTGTCTGTTAAGCGCTTAACGTGTGCCAGACACTGTTCTGAGCGCTGGGGTGGATACAAGCAAATCAGGTTGGACACAGTCCCTGGCCCATGTGGGGCTCACAGTCTCAATTAAGTCTATTATAACTTCCAATATTAATCCCTACGATATTACTGTCCAAAAATCACCCAAAATACCATCAAAGACTAAGAAAATGAACAAAATTAAAAAAAAAACCAACAATGTGACAACCAAACACTGCATAGGTACTCCTAAGAAACATGTGAGTGGCTGATTAATAGGGGCAGGCAGAGGCCAGAAAAAAAGAAAAAACAAAGTCACTAAAGATAATCTAAAGGCCAAAACAAAAACATGGACTCCAACTTTAAAATGTGGTAAAACCAGGAAAGTATTTGATTCTACTGTCAGCAGGGAACGTGCCCTGTGTTTCTACTGTACTACCCACGAGTTTTAGTACAGAGCACTGCACTCAGTGGATGCTCAAGAAATAACACTACTGTAAATTATTATGGTATCTGTTAAATGCTTATTATGCTTCAAGCACTGTTCTAAGCACTGGGGTACCTACAAATTATTTGGAATTCACAGAGTACCTGTGCCAAAGGGCTCACACTCTAAGTAGGAGGGAGAACAAGTATTTAATCCCCAAATTAAAGATGAGGAAACTGAGGTAAAGAGAAGTTAAGGAACTTGTCCAAGATCATTCATTCATTCAATCGTATTTATTGAGCGCTTACTGTGTGTAGAACACTGTACTAAGTGCTTGGGAAGTACAAGACAGCAGGTAGAACCCTGACCCTCTGACTCCCAAGCCTGTGCTCTTTCCACTAGAACAAACTACGTAATGAAAACAGTAATAATAATTATTACTATTTGTGTGATATATGTTACATGCTTACTATGTGCCAACCACTACATTATGCTGTGCAGTAGATATAAGACAATCATATCAGACACTTTCCCTGACCCACAGGCTCACATTCTAAAAGAGTGTGTAATCCCTATTTTATTCATTCATTCCTTCACTCATTCAATCATACTTACTGAGCGCTTACTGTGTGCAGGGCACTGAACTAAGCACTTGGGAGAGTATATTATAACATGCTCTGCCCACAACAACATCACAGCCTAGAGATAAGGGAACTGAGGCCTAAGGAATCTAAATGACTAACCCAAAAAATCACACAGAAGGCAAAATGTGGAGCCAGGATTAGAACCCAGGTCTTGACTCTCATTCCCACACTTACTTTCATTACAGATACAGAATAAGGAGGCAGAGTTGCATAGCAAAGCAGTCTGGACATGGGGCCACAGAACTGAAAGAGATTAGGCTGAACCACTAAGAAACTGGGCAGGGAGCAGGTGAGAATATTGCTTGGGAGTCAATGGCTGGGGATTGACCAGTATGGTGAACTGCAAACCAGAAGGGAACCAAATTTTTGTAAGGATCAAGAGACAAGGTGGGGAAAAAAAAAGTTTCAGGTGCTGCAAACAGTAATCTTAAGAGCACAACAAAGAACGCACTTAGCATTTTCCTTAATTTTTTTTTAAATGGTATTTGTTAAGCACTTACTTTACATCAAGCACTGTCCCTGTCCCACATGGGACTTACAGTCTAAGTAGGAAGGAGGACAGGTAGTGAATCCTATTTGACAGTTAAGGTAAAGGAATCCCAGGTAAATTACGTGCATTGCCTAAATCACTCAGTAGGCAAGTCACTGAGCTGGGATTAGAACCCAGGTCCTCTGATTCCCAGGCTAGAGCTTTATACTGTAGGCCACGCTGCTTCCCCAAGTGATGAGCTCTTTTCCAGGAGTATTTTAGAAATAAGGGATTTTGCATGTTTCAAGAGGATTGAAGTGTGCAGGCTGGGTTGTAGTAGGAAATCAGAGAAGTAAGGTGGGAGGGGGCAATGTGATTCAGTGCTTTACAATGGTAAGGGGTTTCTGTTTAATGCAGCTAGATGGGCAACTATTGGAGGCTCTTGAAAAGTGGAGAAACCCTGGATTGAACAGTTTTGTAGAAAAATGGTCTGGGCAGAAGAGTGAGTGAGCAGAAACAGGAGGCAGGGAGGTCAGAAAGGAGGCTGATGCAGTAATCACAGCAGTGTAGGATAAGTGCTTGGATCAGTGTGGCTGCAGTTTGAACGGAGAGGAAGGAGTGTCAGGATCCTCACTCTCAGTCTCCAGTTTCTCCCCTCCCCAGATGATACATCACTCTGCTGCCCAGATGATTTTTCTAAAACCGACTGGCCACGTCTCAAAAACTTCCATTGGTTTGGGGGCACACCTCTCGACAACAAGTAGAAACTCCTGACCATTGGCCTCAATGCACTCAATCAGCTTTTTCTTCTTTTCTCCCTTCCTTCCCTCCCCCTCTACACACACATCCACTTCATTCTCCCACTACACCCCAATTGGAGGGCTTCACTCTTCTCAAGCTAACCTACTCTATGTGTTTGTATCTATGTACTCTATGTTCTTGTATCTCCTGCTGCACACTTCCTGCTCAGGCCTTCCCTGAAGCAAAGGACTTCGTCCCCTGTCAGTCAATAGTATTTATTGAGTGCTTACTATATACAAAGCACTGTACTAAGCACTTGAGAGAGTACAATATAACAATAAACAGACAAATTCCCTGACCACAGTGAGCTTCATGTCTGAAAAATGACAACTCTCACCAGCTTAGAAAGAAGCCCTTCTGAAATCACATTTCCCTAAGCAGGCCTTCCCTGTAAGCTCATCTGGACTGTAAACTTGTTCTGAGCAGGGAACATATCTGCTAATTCTGTTGTACTGTACTCTTGCCAAGCACTTAGTACAGTGCTCTGCACATAGTAAGTGCTCAATAAATATCATTGATTGATTGATTAATCTTTATTATCCCCACATTACAGTCCCAAATTTTACTAAGCTCTTCTATGCCACTGGAGTACTTAAATTCCCACAACCCCCAAAGCATTTCCTTATACAACTTTATCAATCATTAGTAACTACTCAGCGCTTATTGTGAGCAGAGCACTTTACAAAGCGCTTGAGAGAGTACAATCTTAAACATTCTACTTTATCTGAAATGTAACTGTCTGTCCCACCAGCTAGTCTATAAACCCCTTGGGGAGCAAGGATTGTCATTTCTAAATCTTTTTACTCTCCCAAGCAGCAGCGACTCAACTGATAGTATTTTCATGGTATTTGTTCAGCGCTTACTATGTGCCGGGTATATAGGACTGATTAATTGGCTGATTTGAGCAAAGGGAGAATGGGATAAGGTAAATCAATCGACAATAAGAGATATTTATTGAGCACTTACTGTGTGCAGAGCACTGAACTAAGCACTTTCAAAGTTGCAATATAACAGTTATCAGGAACGTGCCCTGCCCACGGGGAGCTTACTATCTATCTAGAGAGGAGCTTACTATTTCATTAGCAAGGCTGCCAGGACAAATTTCAGAAAAGGGGTCTTATACAGCAAAATAAAAATGAAGAAAAGCCTGGAACTGAGAAATTCTAATAGTTGAAAGAATCTCAGTTATTTCTGTTTTGAACTCCATAAACCAGAGATTGATTTGTCTCTCCAATTCCATCGCACCCTCCACTGTCAGCAGGCACAGAGGCATGTAGGTGCTAGTGCTTACCTTTCGTTTCTCAATTCAGTCCCTTTCCATTTTAGATCCCTGCATCTGTCTTCTAGGCTCCGTCTACACCCACTCTTTTGGAGAACTCATTCACTTCCATGGCTTTAACTACCATCTCTGGGTGGATGACTCCCAAATCTACATCTCCATTCCTGACCTCTCTTTTTCTGCAGTCTCACATTTCCTCCTGCCTCTGTTGGAAAACTCTACATGGATATCCCACCAACACCTCAAACTTAAACAGAACTCCTCATTTTCCCACCATAACCCTCTCCACCCCTTAACTTTCCCATCACTGTAGACAGCACCTCCAAACTCCCTGTCTCATAAGCCCGTAACCTTGGCATTATGCTGGACTCACCTCTCTCCTTCAACCACACATTAGACCTTCACAACATCACTAAAATCCACCCTTTCCTCTCCATCCAAACTATCAGTTAATTCAAGACCTTATCCTATCCCACCTTGATTACTGCATCAACTTTCTTGCTGACCTCCCTGCCTCCTTTCTCTCCTTAATCAATCGTACTTATTGAGCGCTTACTGTGTGCAGAGCACTGTACTAAGCGCTTGGGAAGTACAAGTTGGCAACACATAGAGACGGTCCCTACCCACCAGTGGGCTCACAGTCTAGAAGGGGGTGGCAGAGAACAAAACAAAACATATTAACAAAATAAAATAAATAGAATAGACATGTACAAGTAAAATAAATAAAGAGAGTAATAAATACATACAAACATATATACATATATACAGGTGTTGTGAGGAAAGGAAGGAGGTAAGGCTGGGGGGGATGGAGAGGAGGGGGGGAGGAAGGAGGGGGCTCAGTCTGGGAAGGCCTCCTGGAGGAGGTGAGCTCTCGGTAGGTCCTTGAAGGGAGGAAGAGACCTAGCTTGGCGGATGTGGGGAGGGGGGGCATTCCAGGCCAGGGGGTGTACGGTGGATGTGCAGTGGGTCAAAAGTGAGTAAAATTGAGGAGCTGGATGTTACCCAATACTGCAGGTGCGAGATCCAATTTTTCTTCATAAAACCAAGTAACTAAGCAGAAGCCATCATGAGGCAAAAATTAAACGGTTCTGCTGCAGCGGTAGCAAGCCGAGACTAGATGGCTACATCTTCACGCCTCCTAAAGATTATTTCTTACTTTCTCATTGGCAGGCACTTAAAACGTTTGTCTGTGTGGTCTGATGAAACCGATCCAATAATCTGTTTTTAACGCCCAACTCCTCCTCTAAACTCCTTGTGGGCAGGGGTCACATCTACCAACTCTGTTGTAGTGTACCCTCCCAAGCGTTCTTTGTGGGGCTCTCCACAAAGCAAGCGAGCACTCTGTACATACCAGAGATTAATCGACAACCATCGACAGATAAGCAGTATGGCATAGGAATAGAGCACGGGCCTGGGAGTCAGAAGGTTTGCTGCCATTTGTCTGCTGCATGAGCTTGGGCGAGTCACTTAACTCCTCTGTGCCTCAGTTCCCTCATCTGCAAAATGGGGATGGAGACTGTGAGCCCTACGTGGGATAGGGAGAGGGTCCAACCCAATTTACTGGTTTCCACTCCAGCTCTTAGAATGGTGCCTGGCACGTGGTAAGTGCCTAGCAAACTAATAATAATAATACCATTTATTAAGCGCTATGTGCAAAGTACTGTTCTAAGCGCTGGGGAGGTGATCAGGATGTCCCACGGGGGGCTCACAGTCTTCATCCCCATTTTACAGGTGAGGGAACTGAGGCACAGAGGAGTTAAGTGACTTGCCCAAAGTTGCACAGCTGACAAGTGGCGGAGCCGGGATTTGAACCCATGACCTCTGACTCCAAAGCCCGGGCTCTTCCCACTGAGCCACACTGCTTCGCATACAAGTACCACAGTTATTATCATTATTATTAGTATTATCATTAGTTGGGCTGCCCCTTGAATTAATTCAGTCCCACCAGGAGGAAGGAAAGGATCATCGCACCAAGCCCATTTCACAGATGGGGAAACTGAGGCTCAAGGGATCCAAAAACCCCAGATCAGGTTAGATCAGACTCAAACCTCCCCCTGAACTGAACCCCCGATTGCTGCTCCTGCATATTCCCCTCAGAGCCAAGAAGCCAGCAACCCCCGCTACAGTCTTCCCCACATCGCTCATTCTCGCTTGACAACTGCTGGAGACGGAGGCTGAATGTTAACTGTCCAGTCACACTCACCTAAGTATCTTGTCGGCTAGTTCCTTCTGCACAACACATCTTCACTGTCCATGTGCTGAGGGTGGTACTCCCGGCAGGAAAGCCCGAGGGGAAAATCTGTGAAGGGCAGGCTCTTCAGGGCTGTATTTCTAGTGCTTTTGCCTACAGCAAATAAAAGAATAGGAGGCAAAAGAAGGTGGGGTGAAACCTCATATTGGGTTCCTGATTCCAAGCAACGTGGTGTAGTGGAGAGAGCCTGGGGGCCT
Organism: Tachyglossus aculeatus; assembly: GCF_015852505.1. Lineage (NCBI taxonomy): Eukaryota > Metazoa > Chordata > Mammalia > Monotremata > Tachyglossidae > Tachyglossus > Tachyglossus aculeatus. The sequence continues at coordinate 23,196,262 of NC_052083.1, read as the reverse complement.
GGAAGTTAGAAGGACCTGGTTTCTAATCCTGGCTTCACCGCTTGTCTACTGTGTGACCCTGGACAAGTCACTTCACTTCTCTGTGCCTCAGTTACCTCATCTGCAAAATGGGGATTAAGACTGTGAGCCTCACGTGGAACAACCTGATGACCTTGTATCTACCCCAGCACTTAGAACAGTGCCTGGCACACAGTAAGCGCTTAACAAATTATTATTATAATGCCTGGCATATAGGAAGCACTTAACAAATACCAATCCATACTTGACTCCGTTGCCTGGATCATTTTTCTACACAGAGGTTCAGTCCCTCTTTCCCCGCTCCTCAAGAACCTCCAGTGATTACCCACCCACCTTTGCACCAAACAGAAACCCTTTACCATTGAGTTGAAAAAGCACAAGCGCCTTGCGCCTCCTACTTTATCTCTCTGACTTCCTACTACACCTTCTAGACTGTAAGCCCGTTGTTTGGTTGGGATTGTCTCTATTTGTTGCTGAATTGTGCTTTCCAAGCACTCAGTACAGTGCTCTGAACACAGTAAGCACTCAATAAATACGATTGACTGGATGAATCCCAGACCCCATGCTTCACTTCTCTAATGGTAACCTACTCACCGTAGCTTGATCTTGTCTATCTCACCACCAGCACCTTAGCCACATCCTGTCTCTGGCCTGGAACTGCCCTCAATCAATCAATCAATCAATCGTATTTATTGAGCGCTTACTATGTGCAGAGCACTGTACTAAGCGCTTGGGAAGTACAAATTGGCAACACATAGAGACAGTCCCTACCCAACAGTGGGCTCACAGTCTAAAAGGGGAGAGACAGAGAACAGAACCAAACATACCAACAAAATAAAATAAATAGGATAGAAATGTACAAGTAAAATAAATAAATAAATAAATAAATAAATAGAGTAATAAATATGTACAACCATATATACAGGCGCTGTGGGGAAGGGAAGGAGGTAAGATGGGGGGATGGAGAGGGGGACGAGGGGGAGAGGAAGGAAGGGGCTCAGTCTGGGAAGGCCTCCTGGAGGAGGTGAGCTCTCAGCAGGGCCTTGAAGGGAGGAAGAGAGCTAGCTTGGCGGAGGGGCAGAGGGAGGGCATTCCAGGCCCGGGGGATGACGTGGGCCGGGGGTCGACGGCGGGACAGGCGAGAATGAGGTACAGTGAGGAGATTAGCGGTGGAGGAGCAGAGGTTGCGGGCTGGGCAGTAGAAGGAGAGAAGGGAGGTGAGGTAGGAGGGGGCGAGGTGATGGACAGCCTTGAAGCCCAGGGTGAGGAGTTTCTGCCTGATGCGCAGATTGATTGGTAGCCACTGGAGATTTTTGAGGAGGGGAGTAATATGCCCAGAGCGTTTCTGGACAAAGATAATCCGGGCAGCAGCATGAAGTATGGATTGAAGTGGAGAGAGAAACGAGGATGGGAGATCAGAGAGAAGGCTGGTGCAGTAGTCCAGACGGGATAGGATGAGAGCTTGAATGAGCAGGGTAGCAGTTTGGATGGAGAGGAAAGGGCGGATCTTGGCAATGTTGCGGAGCTGAGACCGGCAGGTTTTGGTGACGGCTTGGATGTGAGGGGTGAATGAGAGAGCGGAGTCGAGGATGACACCAAGGTTGCGGGCTTGTGAGACGGGAAGGATGGTAGTGCCGTCAACAGAGATGGGAAAGTCAGGGAGAGGACAAGGTTTGGGAGGGAAGACAAGGAGCTCTCCCTCTTCATATCCGACAGACAATCACTCTTCCCACCTTCAAAGCATTACTGAAGGCACATCTTCTCCAAGAGGCCTTCCCCAACTAAGCCCTCATCTCCTCTTCTCCCACTCCCTTCTGTGTCACCCTTGGCCTTGGATCTGTATCCTTTAGTCAACCATTTCTCCAGCCCCAAGGCACTTATGTACACCTACCCTTCATTTATTCACCTGTACTCAATGTCTCTCTCCCCATCTAGACTGTCAGCTGGTTGTGGGCAGGGAACTTGTCCACCAACTTTATGGTGTACTCTTCTAAGCGCTTAGTACAGTGCTCCGCACACATTAAGCACTCAGTAAGTCAGATTGATCCCTCAACTAGACAAAAGGCAGACGCACTGTAGCCTTGCTCTCTTTCTCCCAAGTCCCACCTCCCATTCTTCACCACTGGTTAGATTACTGTAGGTGCTGGCTATGACAACTCTGAAGATTTCTGATGGGTAGGGACTGTCTCTATATGTTGCCAACTTGTACTTCCCAAGAGCTTAGTACAGTGCTCTGCACACAGTAAGCGCTCAATAAATACGACTGATTGATTGATTGATTGATTTCTGAAAATTTCACCTTGCTCTGACCAAGAAACCCTTCTCTTCATCCCCTTTCTCTTCTGTGTACACCAACACTTTGGGGAAACAGCACAGCCAGGACCAGTTTCATTTCATCTCATGGTGTAGTAGATAGGGTACAGGTCTGGGAGTCAGAAAGTAATGGGTTCTAATCCTGACTCCACCACTTGTCTGCTGGGTGACCACGGACAAGTTATTTCACTGCTCTGTGTCTGTTACCTCATCTGTAAAAAATGGGGATGAAGAATTGAGCCCACTGTGGGACAGGGACTGTGTCCGACTGTATTAACTTTTTCCTACCCCAGTGCTTAGAATGGGGCTAGGCACATAGTAAGTGTTTAACAAGTACCATAACTCTCATTCATTTTATTATCAATAACAAATATTATGATGGTGATGATTTTCCTGAAAAACTTTCAGTCCACACCTTCCCATTCCTCAAAAAACTCCAACGGCTGCCCATCTCCTTACCATTGGCTTTAGGGCTCTCAACCAGCTTTCTCGATTCTACCTAACCTTGCTGATCTCCTTCTATAATGCCACCTGTACAGTGCGAGCGCTTAGTACAGTACTTTGCACACGGTAAGTGCCGAATAAATAAGATTGAATGAATGAGTCAATGTACACTTTTCTACTCGAACACCACTCTACTCAATGAACCTCAATCCAGTCTTTCTCACCACTGAGCGAGCCCTTGCCCACAACTTACCTTGGGCCTGGAACTCCCTCTCTGTTCTCATCTGACAGACCACCACTCTCACCACCCAAAGCTCTACTGAATTCACCTCTTGAGCAAACAGGGGATTAAGTACAATATTTACACCTTTTATTCACCTCAACCCCACATGTACATACCCCTAATTCATTTCTTTATATCAATGTCTGTTTCCTCCTCTAGACTGTGTCTTGTGAGCAGGGAATGTGTCGACCGACTCTCCCAAGCATTTCCTACAGTCCTCTGCACACAGTAAATGCTCAATAAATACCACTGACTGATCGACAGACTCATCTCCTCCAAGAGGTCTTCCAGGATTAAATCCTCATTTCTCCTATCAGCCTTTCCTTCTGCATCATCTGTGCAATTGGTTCTGTAACTCTTAAGCACTCGGTTTTGCATTCCATCTCGACGGCACGCACTTACACATCCAACTGCAGTTCTTCTGAGGTAATTCTACCCTCCTAGTCTGTAAGCTCTTTGTGGGCATAAATCGTCACTACATACTCTTCCCAGCACTGAGTATAGTGCTCTGCACAGAGTGTGCACTAAATACTACTGAATGGTTGATTGATTCTCCAATTGCAGCCAAGTCACCACTCATCCTCCCTGGCCAGTTCCGACACCCTATGCTCCCCCTTTGACGGCAGGGGAGGTGGGAGTGCAGTACAATTAATCAATCAAGCACTTAGTACAGTGCTCTGCACACAGCAAGCGCTCAATAAATATGATTGGATGAATGAATGAATGAAAGAATGAATAGCATTTATTGATCACTTATTATGTGCAGAGCAGTGTATTAAGTGTTTGGGAGCGTCCGGTATAACAGAGTTGGCAGATATGCTCCCTGTTCATAAGGAGCTTACAGTCTAGAGGGAGAGACAGACATTAATAAAAATGAGTAGTTCAGAAAACCGATCCAGGACGCCCAGCCCGGCTAACGAGGAAATCCGGGGCTCCGGTTGGGTTTACAGCGGGTGGCCTGCCTTCTATCCGGTTAATAGCTGACTGGCAAGCTATAAATACCCCACTGAGCTGTGTAGTCCCAGAGACCAGAGTTGCCGCTAGCCTTGTAGCCTTAATCAATCAATCAATCGTATTTATTGAGCGCTTACTGTGTGCAAAGCACTGTACTAAGCGCTTGGGAAGTACAATTTGGCAACATATAGAGACAGTCCCTACCCAACAATGGGTTCACAGTCTAAAAGGGGGAGACAGAGAACAAAACCAAACATACTAACAAAATAAAATAAATAGAATAGATATATACAAGTAAAATAAATAAATAAATAAATAAATAGAGTAATAAATATGTACAAACATATATACATATATACAGGTGCTGTGGGGAAGGGAAGGAGTTAAGATGAGGGGGATGGAGAGGGGGCTCAGTCTTGGAAGGCCTCCTGGACGAGGTGAGCTCTCAGTAGGGCCTTGAAGGGAGGAAGAGAGCTAGCTTGGTGGATGGGCAGAGGGAGGGCATTCCAGGCCCGGGGGATGACGTGGGCCGGGGGTCGATGGCGGGACAGGAGGGAACGAGGTACGGTGAGGAGATTAGCGGCAGAGGAGCGGAGGGTGCGGGGTGGGCTGTAGAAGGAGAGAAGGGAGGTGAGGTAGGAGGGGGCGAGGTGATGGAGAGCCTTGAAGCCCAGGGTAAGGAGTTTCTGCCTGATGCGCAGATTGATTGGTAGCCATTGGAGATTTCTGAGGAGGGGAGTAACATGCCCAGAGAGTTTCTGGACAAAGACAATCCAGGCAGCGGCATGAAGTATGGATTGAAGTGGGGAGAGACACGAGGATGGGAGATCAGAGAGAAGGCTGATGCAGTAGTCCAGACGGGATAGGATGAGAGCTTGAACGAGCAGGGTAGCGGTATGGATGGAGAGGAAAGGGCGGATCTTGGCAATGTTGCGGAGCTGAGACCGGCAGGTTTTGGTGACAGCTTGGATGTGAGGGGTGAATGAGAGAGCAGAGTCGAGGATGACACCAAGGTTGCGGGCTTGTGAGACGGGAAGGATGGTAGTGCCGTCAACAGAGATGGGAAAGTCAGGGAGAGGGCAGGGTTTGGGAGCTTTAGTTAGCGTTAGCTTGGCCACTAACGTCCAGGGCTTCCTGGGGCCTCTAATAAGTTTCATCCAACTTCCGCTTCCTAACATTTTCCACTTGCCACTGCCAAGATCTTCCAGCTATGTGATTCTACCTCGACTGCCGGTATTTTGGAGGTGAGGATGCAGACGAACATGCACGCGCATGCGCACATACACTCTCTCTCTCTCTCTCTCTCTCTCTCTCTCTCTCTCTCTCTCTCTAGTCCCTTGAAGGTAGTAGTATTACTGACTTAAGAAGCCAAGTTTGCCCCAGTCAACAGCAATGGCAGTCGCCCATGCGAAATGTTTCTTGTGTGTGCTTTTATGATATTTGTTATACACTCATCATGTGCCAGACACTGTGCTAAGCGCTGGGGTGGATACAAGCTAATCAGATTGGACACAGTCCCTGTCCCCTACGGGGCTCACCCTCTTCATCCCCACTTCCCAGATGAGAGAACTGAGGCCCAGAGAAGTGGAGTGACTCGTCCGAGGTCACCCAGCAGTCAAGGGGCAGAGTTGGAATTGGAACTCAGGTCTTCCTGACTCCCAGGCCCGGACTCTAATAATAATGATGGCATTAATAATAATAACAATTATTATTGTTATTATTATTTGATTATAATATTAATTACATTATATTATAGTATATAATATACTATAATTATATAGTATATATACTGTGTTCCGAGCACTGTTCTAAGCGCTGGGGTAGATACAAAGTAATCAGGTTGTCTCAGGTGGGGCTCACAGTCTTAATCCTCATTTTAACTGATGAGGTAACTGAGGCACAGAGAAGTGAAGTGACTTGCCCAAAGTCACACAGCTGACAAGTGGCGGAGTCGGAATTAGAACCCATGACCTCTGATTTCCAAGCCTGTGCTCGTTCCACTGAGCCACGGGCTTGAGCCACTGGGCCACGCTGCTTTTGACGGACGGGATCCGCCAACAGCTGCGGTGACCACGGCCGGGCCAGAGTGCCTGGGCCCTGAGGCCAGGGGCCTCAGTAGCCGCCACAGTCTTCCCCGCCAGGGTCGGCGGGCCCCTTCAGACTTCCCGCTGGGCCTGTCCACCTTGCGGAATGTTGTTCTTTCCCAAGCGCTTAGTACAGTGTATTGCAAACAGGAGGTGTTCAAAAGTACTCTTGACTGATTTCCAGCCAGATGGCAAAGTTCCAGAAAAATCAGCTGGAGCAACACAAAATCTCCAGGACAATGGATTCAAAAGCTAAATCCAAGAGGCGTAATCAAACCCATGAAGACCTAACCAGAAGAGAAATACTGCTGTAGACGCAGGTAAAAAAAAAAATAAAAATCAATAGCTATTTGAAAGCCAATTTCTAGAGAGAATAAACATCTAAACAAAAACATGATTTCATTATTCATGAAAATTTCTTCAAGCTACAGCTGGCGTAGACAGTGAAGAAGCAGCTTGGCCTAGTGGCTAGAGCACAGGCCTGGGAGTCTCACCCTGGGCTTCAAGGCTCTCCATCACCTCGCCCCGTCCTACCTAACTTCCCTTCTCTCCTTCTACAGCCCAGCCCGCACCCTCCGCTCCTCTGCCACTAATCTCCTCACCGTGCCTCGTTCTCGCCTGTCCCGCCATCGACCCCCGGCCCACGTCATCCCCCAGGCCTGGAATGCCCTCCCTCTGCCCATCTGCCAAGCTAGCTCTCTTCCTCCCTTCAAGGCCCTACTGAGAGCTCACCTCCTCCAGGAGGCCTTCCCAGACTGAGCCCCTTCCTTCCTCTCCCCCTCACCCCCCTCTTCATCCATCTTACCTCCTTCCCTCCCCCACAGCACCTGTATATATGTATATATGTTAGTACATATTTATTACTCTATTTATTTATTTATTTTACTTGTACATATCTACTCTATTTTATTTTGTTAGTATGTTTGGTTTTGTCTCTGTCTCCCCCTTCTAGACTGTGAGCCCACTGTTGGGTTGGGACTGTCTCTATATGTTGCCAACTTGTACTTCCCAAGCGCTTAGTACAGTGCTCTGCACACAGTAAGCACTCAATAAATACGATTGATTGATTGACTGATTGAATCGGGAGGACCTGGGTTCTAATCCCAGCTCTGCCACTTGTCTGCTGTGTGACCTTGGGCAAGTCGCTTCGCTTCTCTGGGCCTCAGTTCCCACATCTGTTAAATGGGGATTAAAACTGTGAACCCCACGTGGGGCAGGGACTGCTTCCAACCCGATTATCTTCCATCTACCCTGGAGCTGTGAACAGTGCTTGACACATAGTCAATGCTTAACCAAGACCACCGTCATCATCGAAACGAAGCGAAACGTAAGTCCGATATGACGAAAGAGAATGTGGGCCGCAATTCCACCTGATTATTCCAGCTGGTCAACGGGAAATGAACCGCTGTGGCCTCATGAAGACAGAGGGCCCCGTAGCTGCCTTCTCTCCCACACTCAGAGCGACCTTCGGGTGCTTAGCATGTACATGTACAACCATCACCTCAGAAAGTTCCCGCAGACAGGCCCCTGGGCACCGTTTACAGCGGTGGCACCGTCCGGCCCTACTTAAGGATGGCGGCCACCCGGTCCTAATCAAAGACGGTGGCCGACTAGCCCTATTCGAAGATGGCGGCAGGGTGGAAAGCCCCCGTTTGAGTAAGTCGGGGTCCCAGAGCCAAGCCACGCCAGATGATCGGTTGAAGGGGGCCGGTTAATAATAATGATAATAATAATGATGGTATTTGTTAAGCGTTTACTATGTGCAAAACACTGTTCTAAGCGCTGGGGGTGATTCAAGGTAATCAGGTTGTCCCACGAGGGGCTCACAGTCTAAATCCCCATTTTTCAGATGAGGTAACTGAGGCACAGAGAAGTTAAGTGACCTGCCCTAAGTCACACAGCTGATAAGTGGCAGAACCGGGATTAGAACCCACGACCTCTGACTCCCAAGCCCGGGCTCTTTCCACTGAGCCACGTTGCTTCTCTTACGCAACTGCAGAGAAATTCTCTCCCACCGAACACTGCGAATGGCATCATTCTGTGACACACGTGATGTGTGGAACTTTGAAAGGGGCACGGGTCACTCTTCCAACCCGACATGAGGCCCCAAGAGTATTAATTCAATTGCATTTATTCAGCGCTTACTGTGTACAAAGCACTGTACCGAGAGCTTGAGAGAGCGCTTGGGATAGCACCAGACAGACACATTCCCCGCCCACAACAAGCTCAGAGTCTAGAGAAGCAGCATGGCTCTGTGGAAAGAGCACGGGCTTTGGAGTCAGAGGACATGGGTTCAAATCCTGGCCCCGCCAATTGCCAGCTGCGTGACTTTGGGCAAGTCACTTAACTTCTCTGTGCCTCAGCTCCCTCATCTGTAAAATGGGGATTAAGACTGTGAGCCCCATGTGGGACAACCTGATCACCTTGTAACCTCCCCAGCGCTTAGAACAGTGCCTTGCACATAGTAAGCGCTTAATAAATGCTATCATTATTATTATTATTGATTTAGAGGGTCAAAACCAAATTTTCCAAGCAAAAACAAAAACATCATTTGACCAAATACTGACTTCTATACCTTGCTGATATGACAGAATTAACAATAACGTTCTTACTGTGTCACGGCAGGAGCCAATTGGGTTTCAGGGGGAGACGGCACTTATGTCCATATCTGTAATTTATTACGTCTATTCACGTCGGACTCCCCCTCAAGACTGTCAGCTTGCTGTGGGCAGGGAAATTGCCTGGTTATTTTTCTGCTGTCCTCTCCCATGCACTTCGTACAGTGCTCTGCACACCATACATGCTCAATAAATGACTGAATGAACAAAGGGTGAGGATACCCTCTATCAGGCCTCTGCCCTGTGTTGGGTAGGGGGGAGTGTAGCGGCGGGGGGGAAGGGGACAGTTGGAGAGACAACAGGATCTCTAATCTGGCGACCTTGCTAATATTACAGGGATTATCAAGAGTTCACAGTTCCGACAGTCTTTTTGTTTGTTTATTTTTTACGGTATTGGTGAAGGCACTGTACTAAGCACTGGGGTAGATACAAGCTCATCAGGATGGCATAGCCCCTGTCAGCCCCCCTCCACCCCCCACCCCCCACCCCCGCCTCGGGATCACCATCTTAATTCCCATTTTCCAGATGAGGTAACTGAAGCAAAGAGAAGTGAAGGGACTTGCCCAAGGTCTCCAAGCAGACAAGTGGTGGAGATGGGACTAGAACCCTGGCCCGTGTTCTGGCCACTAGGCCACGCTGTTTCTCTGGGCTTCATGTGGCTCATCTCAAAGGTATTTATTCAGTGCTTACTGTGGGAAAACACTGTTCTAAGTGTCTGGGAGAGTACAAAACAACAGACCTGGTAGACGCATTCCCTGCTCACAACGAGGTTAGAGTCTAAAGGGGGAGTTCAGTCTACAGTCTCCTGCACACTCACCCCAGCAGATAGCTTGCCCCCATTTTGCAGATGAGGAAACTGCAGCCTAGAGTACTGAAGTGACTATTTAACTGGGAAATAGCGTGGCCCGGTGGGTAGAACCCAGGCCTGGGAGTCAGAAGCATCTGGGCTGTCATCCCAGCTCCACCACTTGCCTGCCGTGTGATCTTGGGCAAGTCCCTTCACTTCTCTGTGCTTCAGTTCCCTCATCTGGAAAATGGGGATGAAAACTGTGAGCCCCATGTGGGACAGGGACTGTGTCCAACCTGACATCCTCATAACCATCCCAGAACTCAGTACAGTGCTTGGCACATAGTAAGCCAGTAGCAGATACCACAATTATTATTATTATTATGAGAAGCAGCATGGCCTAGTGGCAAGAGCACGGGCTTGGGAGTCAGAGGACGTGGGTTCTAACCCCACCTCTGCCACTTGTCTGCTATGTGACCTTGGGGAAGTCACCACCTCATCTGTCAAATGGGGATGAAGACTGTGAGCCCGACGTGGGACAACCTGATGACCTTGTATAATAATAACAATAATAATTAATAATAATAAAGACAATGGTATTTGTTAAGCACTTACTATGTGCCAAGCACTGTTCTAAGGGCTGGGATGGATACAAGGTGATGAGGTTGTCCCACGTGGGGCTCACAGTCCTCATCCCCATTTGACAGAGAAGTGAAGTGACTTGCCCAAGGTCACACAGCTGATAAGTGGCGGTGCTGGGATAAGAACCCACGACCCCTGACTCCTAAGCCCGGGCTCTTTCCACTGAGCCACGCTGCTTCTCTACCCCTTGGATCTACCCCTAGTGCTTAGAACAGTGCTTGGCATATAGTAAGCGCTTAACAGATACTACAGTTATTATTATTCTCTGTGCCTCTGTTACCTCGTCTGTAAAATGGGGGTGAAGCCTGTGAGCCCCACGTGGGACAAAGACTGTGACCAACCTAAGTAGTTTGAATCTACCCCAGCACTTAGTACAGTGCTTGGCACATAGTAAGCACTTAACAAATACCCTTCAGAAAAGAGAAGTAGTACCTCAAGGCCTCAGAGGCCGCCCCACCCAAAGTCAATAAGGCGCTGCTCACCCCTTCTCCTCCTTCCTGTTCCCTCAGCCTTCCCTGGGCCTCCCAGCTTTGCCGGCTTTTCAGCAGCTGGAATTCTCACGGTCAGTTCACATGTCCCCTTCCCTGGGGTCAAGGTCTGTTCACCGTTCCCAAATCACTAACCCAGGCCTTCGGCCAGCTGTGTCCAACTTTCCCCCCCTCTGGAAATTGTCTCTGTATCTCATCCTCCTGGCAAGACTACTATCTCCTCCCAGGGGCTTAGGACAGTGTCCCGCAGCACACAGTAAATGGTAAAATCCTCGAGGACAGTGATCAGATATTCAATCTCTATTGTCTTCTCCCAATCCCTTAACAAGCACTCAGATAAGACCAACAGATTGTCCACATTTCAGGCGTCAGCAGGGAATCCAAAGGAAGTAGCTCAGTGGAAAACAGCACGGGCTTTGGAGTCAGAGGTCATGGGTTCAAACCCCCGGCTCCACCAACTGTCAGCTGTGTGACTCTGGGCAAGTCACGTCATTTCTCTGTGCCTCAGTTACCTCATCTGTAAAATGGGGATTAAGACTGTGAGCTCCACGTGGGGCAACCTGATCACCTTGTAAACCTACCCTGCGCTTAAAACTGTGCTTTGCACATAGTAAGTGCTTACTAAATGCCATCATTATTATTATATTATTATTATTGAGTGGTCCTCAACACAGTGGAGCAGAATAGGCACTTGATAAATGCCCTCATTAATCCTGGGGTGAAGAGAAGGAGCTCTTTTCCTTTTTATGGTATTTATTATCCTTAATAATAATAATTGCAGTATTTGTTAAGCACTTACTGCATGTCAGGCACTGTACTAAGCGCCGGGGTGGAGTCGAGATAATCGGGTTGGACACGGTCCCTGTCCCACACTGGGCTCACCGTCCTAATCCCCATTTTGCAGATGAGGGAACTGAGGCCCAGGGAAGTTCGGTGACTTGCCCAAGGTCACAGCACACAAGTGGTGAAGCCGGGATCGGAACCCAGGTCCTTCTGACTCCCATTTCGAGGTGCCGCAACCAGGCGCAGGTTTCGGCGCGCGCCCCGTTCCAGACGGGAGGACAATCCGGAACTCCCGGGCCTCCCCCGGAGACCAGCCGGGATGGGATCGGAAGGAAGCGGCGAGCGGAGGCCGTTTCCAATCCTCCCCCGAGGGGGGAGGCTATTAAGAATATCGCATCTGGCTACGTTCACACAGTAGGGGAAATAATCGAATTCACTGAGCCAGCCCCTCCTGCGAGCAATGCGAAGCGCTTGGGAAGGGACAATGAGGCCCAGTGGAAGGAGCTTAGGCTGGCAGAGCCAAGAGGGCTCCGGTTCTCATCCCGGCTCTGCCACCGCCTGGTTGTGTCACCTTGCTCAAATCACTTACAGGAAAGAAGGAGAGCAGCGGGCGCTGGCGCTGAGTGAAGTCCTCGGCCTGTGCCCCCGCCCCGCCTTCGGCGTGGGTCAGTGGAAAGAGAACGGGCTTGGGAGTCAAAGGTCATGGATTCTAATTCTACTTCTGGGGGGGGGGCGAGGAAGGGGGAAGAGGGGTTAAGGTTAGCGGGGGGGGGGGGGAACTCCCCCGGCCCTGTTCTCCGCCCGCTCCCCCCTTTCCTCTCCCTCCCTCCCTCGCTGGCTCACCGGCGGGGACGGTGGCCAGCTCGACTCCGGGCTGGGGGCTCCTCCGGCCGGTTGGAGCCCAGGCGAGGAGGCGGGGCCTAGGGTACTGGGGCCGAGGAGTCTGGAAGGCGGGGCCTAGATCAGGGGGCGGGGCCTGGGACGGGACGGGTGAGCGGGAGGCCACCCCGAGGCAGGGCTCCTATTATCAGCAATCATCAATCATCATAGCATTTATTACACGCTATGTGCAAAGCACTGTTCTAAGCGCTGGGGAGGGTACAGGGAAGCAGCGTGGCTCAGTGGAAAGAGCCCGGGCTTTGGAGTCAGAGGTCATCGGTTCAAATCCCAGCTCCTCCACTTGTCACCTGTGTGACTTTGGCAAGTCACTTCACTTCTCTATGCCTCAGTTCCCTCATCTGTAAAATGGGGATTAAGACTGTGAGCCCCACGTGGGACAACCTGATCACTTTAACTCCCCAGTGCTTAGAATAGTGCTTTGCACATAGTAAACGCTTAATAAATGCCATTATTATTATTATTACAAGGTGATCAGGTTGTCCCACGGTGGGGGGGGGGGGTGCTCACAGTCTTCGTCCCCATTGAGGTGACTTGCCCAAAGTCCCACAGCTGACAAGTGGTGGGGTCGGCATTTGAACGCATGACCTCGGACTCCAAAGCCCGTGCTCTTTCCACTGAGCCACGGGAAGTGACTTGCCCACAGTCACACAGCTGACAAGTAGCGGAGGCGGGATTAGGACCCACGACCTCTGACTCCCAAGCCAGGGCTCTTTCCACTAAGCCACGCTTCTTCTCTGCTAAGCCACACTGCTTCTCTGACTGACTGACTGACTGACTGAATAAATGAATGAATGGCAGAGGTAGGATTAGAACCCGGGTCCTTCTGACTCCCAGCAGATGATGATCTACCCACTAGGCCACGACACTTCCCTTGCACTGAAGGAAGAGATGGGGAATGAGTCAAGGAGGCCTCCCCACTTCATTCATTCTTTCATTCAATCGTATTTATTGAGCGCTCACCGTGTGCACAGCACTGCACTGAGCGCTTGGGAGAGGACAATACGACGATAAACGGATACAATCTCTGTCCATGACGAGCTGGCGGTCTCGGGGTGGCAAGGAGACAGGCAAAAATAGAAATAAATAAATGACCGCTCTGGACGTAAGCGGCGTGGGGCTGGGTGGGGGGGGTGAATAAAGGGAGCAAATCAGGGCAATGCAGAGGGGAGCGGGAGATGAGGGAAGTGGGGCTTCAGTTAGAGTTCGTGTATAACAGAATCCTAAGGTAGCAAAATCCTTGTCTCACCCTTAAGATTTTACCTTTTGGGTGAATGAGTGGCGCCCAGCTGTTCTCCATGGTTTGGGCCTGTGTGTGTGCACGCGTGTTTATACGTGTGTCATTTAACTGCGGAGTCTCAGTTTACCATTAATAATAATGTTGGTATAAGTTAAGCGCTTACGACGTGCCAAGCACCGTTCTAAGAATCAGAGAACGGTTCTAACAGATTGGCGACCTGAGTCAAACAAGCCTGGAAAGGAAATCACCCTCTCAACTCCATTAGGATGTTTGGAACGACTCCCAGAGTCCATGGGGGCGATTCCACACCGTCTGGGATTGGGGTAAACACTGATTCCAACCAATGACTACAGCTGGATCTGCTCCCCTGAAAAGGCTGTGTTTGTCCCTAGGAAGGTGAGGAGAAGGGAGAGGAGTGAAGGAAGTAGCGTGACCTAGCCGACAGAGCCCGGGGCCGGGCCGGGCCGGGGAGTCGGAGGATCTGGGTTCTCATCCCGGATCCGCCACTTGCCTGCTGCGTGATCTTGGGCCAGTCATTTCATTTCTGGGCGCCTGCTTCCATTCCCTCATCTGTGAAATGGGGATTGAGACTGTGAGCCTCATGGGGGACAGGGATTGTGTGGCTGACCTGATTGGCGTGGATCTACCCCAGTGCTTAGTACACTCCCTGACACATAGTAAGCACTTAACAAATAACATTTTTTTTTTTCTGAAAGGAGGAGAGCAGTTTGGAAGAGGGTCATGGGGCAATTTAAGGGGAGATAGGTGACTAAATGAAAAATTGTGGTATTCGTTAAGAGTTTATTCTGCGCCAACCACTGTATTATGTAAGCGCTGAGGCAGAGACAAGCTAATCGGGTTTAGATACGGTCCCTATCAACACAGGGCTCACAGTCTAAAGGGGAAGGAGAGCAGGGATTTCCTCACCGTTTTACAGATGAGAAAACTGAGCTACCGAGGATGTGACTTCGCCAAGGTCACGCAGCAAGGACGTGGTGCTGCCAAGATCAGGACCCAGATTAGCCACGTTCAGACGGGTCTGACTTAAATTCACAATAATTGGACTATTTGTTAAGCATTTACTATATATGCCCTGGGGTAGTTACAGGGTGAACAGATTGGACACAGTCCCTAGTCACCTGGAGCTTGCAGGATAAGAGGGAGGGAGAACAGGTCTTGAATCCCCATGTTCAAATAAAGAAACTGAGGCACAGACCAGTGAAGTGACTCACCCAAAGTCACACAGCAGGCAAGTGGGCAAAGCCAGGATTAGAATTCAAGGTCTCCTGACTCACAGGACTGTACTCTTTCCACTAGGCCTGCTTCTCAGAGGAAGATGAATGAGGAGATGAATAAGGGATGAATGAATGAATGACTAAATTCACCTAGTAATAGTCAATCAGTCAATGGTATTTATTGAGCGCTTACTGTATACAGAGCACTACACCGAGAGCTCGGGAGAGGACAATATAACCACAAACGGACACATTCCCTGCCCACAACGGAGCTTCCAGTCTAGAGGGGTGTCACCTGTCGTCCGGGGACAGGCTCATTCAGAAATCGGTGAGGTGTGAGAGAGAGAGAGAGAGAGAGAGAGAGAGAGAGAGAGAGAGAGAGAGAGAGAGAGAGAGAGAGAGAGAGAAAGATATGGAGGGTCGGGGACGGAAAGCCTGAGTTTTATATAAAATTTAGCCTCATCTTAAAACGGGGATTAAGACTGTGAGCCCCCCGTGGGACAACCTGATCACCTTGTAACCTCCCCAGTGCTTAGAACAGTGCTTTGCACATAGTAAGTGCTTAATAAATGCTATTATTATTATTATTATTATTGTTATTATTAAAAGGCTGGTTTTTCAGGCTCCAGACTGTAAGCTCCTTAAGGGCAGGGAACGTGTTTACTAATTCTATTGTATTGTATTCCCCCAAGTGCTTAGTACAGTGCTCTGTATTCAGTAAATATCTTTGATTGATTTTTAACCAGTATTTGGAGGAATGGGTGTGGGTGTGGTCTAGTGGAAAGAGCAACCAATCAATCAGTCATATTTATTGAAGGTTTATTGTGTGCCAAGCACAAACCAGGGAGTCAGAGGACCTGGGTTCTAATCTCAGCTCCACCACTTGTCTGCTGTGTGAGTAGCGACTGTATCTGTTGCCAAACTGTACTTTCCAAGCACTTAGTACAGTGCTCTGTACACAGTAGGCACTCAAATACGACTGACTGACTGAATGAATGAAAGTAGGAGAGAGAATAGAATAGAATTAATCCCCATTTTACAGTTGAGGAAACTGAAGCACAGAGAAGTGAAGTGTCTTGGCCAAGCAGCCCCATCAAGCAACTGGCAGAACTGGGATTAGAATCCAGATCCTCCGACTCCCAGGCCCACTAGGACACAAAGCTTGAAGTTGGGAGTGTGGAAGCTCAAGGGTCAACTGGTCCAGCTCTTGTCCCCCTTTCTTTGTTTCAGCCCTAGGCCTGCTTGACCACTCACATCACTTAACTTTCACTTGATTTACTCAAGACAATTCTGGCAATGACTCAAATCACTTAAGGACTGGATTTACTCAAGACAACTTAGTTACAAAGATGAAACTACTCTCTTGTGCTAATCAAGACCCCTGGCCCTGCCTATCAGTATAATCAGATCACCTAAAACAAAGCAGATCCAGAGTTGGATGGAAAACGCCTGGGGGGTTTACTGCCTTCTATTCTAAAGGATTTCTCTTGTATTGTATTCTTCTGATAATATGAATGTTGTTCCAACTGCGTGTAGAGAAACTCTGTATTGCTCGAAGTCGAGCTGGCCCCGGTGGACAGAGATAATTTTTGCCACTTAACCAGCACTGTCTGCTAGCACTCATAGAAATAAACTTGTCTCTGACATAGCCTCTAAACACAATGCACAGTTCGGGAAGTTGTTGGATCCCTGCCCTCAAGGTAGCTTAAAATCTACTAGGAGTGACGGATGTTAGTTTTACTCTCCTAATAATAACAATGACCACGGTAATAACCGTGGAATCTATTAAGCATTCACTATGTGCCAAGCACTACACTAAGCACTGAGACAACCACAAGATAACCAGGTCATCATCAATCGTATTTATTGAGCGCTTACTATGTGCAGAGCACTGTACTAAGTGCTCTGACAGACACTGTCTGCCCCAGGATGTGGTCCCAGGCTGAGGAAGATGGAGAACGGGTACTGAACCTGTTTTCAGAATGGGAAAGAGAAACCGAGGGAAGTGAAATGACTTGCCCAAGGCCACATAGTGCTTGAATCCTCATTTTGCAGATGAGGGAACAGAGGCACAGAGAAAGTATGTGACTTCCCCAAGGTCACATGGCAGGCAATGAAGTGCTTACAGCATGCAGAGCACTGTACTAAGCAGTTGAAAGAGTACAGTACAAGAGTTGGTAGGCAAACTCCCTGCCTAAAATGAGCTTTTACAGTCCAGAGGGGGAGACAGACATTAATATAAATCATTTATTTACATCCAATCATTCATTCATTCAATTAAGTCAATCCTATTTACTGAGCTCTTACTGTGTGCAGAGCACTGTACTAAGCCCTTGGGAGAGGGCTATTCAGTAATTCTCTGGACCGTAAGGTCATTGTGAGCAGGGAATGTCACCGTTTATTGTTTAGTTGCATTTCCCCAAGCACTTCGTACAGTACTCTACACACAGTAAGAGTTCAATAAATACAACTGAATGAATCAATAATAAACAGGCACATTCCCTGCCCACGAAGAGCTAGAGCAGTCCAGAGTAGGTGAGAAAGACAGCAATACAAATAAACAAATGAAATATTTGGACATAATAAGTGCTGTGAGGCTGGGAGTGAGGGAATATGGGGGTCGGGGGGCTGAGGGGAAGGTTAGATACCCCACTAATGGTGAATAGAGCAGGAGAGAAGTTGTTGACCAAACTGTAGCCAAGCATTGTTCCCCATTTAGGGAATTAAAAGGGGAATGATATTTTTCTTTTCCTAAGACTTTCCCTGTCATGAAAGAGAACCAAGAAAGCTTGGAGTTTCAGGGGAGTTCACATCTTCGACGGCAGGGGGAGTGTCTCATGTGTATGGAACTGTCCCAGGCATCTCATATGGTGCCCTGCACAAAGAAACCTTCCCTAAGCCCCTTTTTCCTCTTCTCCCACTCTCTTCTCCATCACCCTGGCTTGCTCCCTTCATTCATGCCCCCTCCCAGCCTCACAACATTTAACTCCATATGATGATGATGGCATTGATTAAGTGCTTACGATGTGCAATATGTCATTTATTGATTGATATTAATGTCTTTCTCCCCCTCTAGACTGTAAGCTCATTGTGGGCAAGGAATAAGCGAATCAGCTCTGTCCAAGCCCCCTCACCCTCGGCTTGCCACACGTTGGCATTTCTTTCAGAACTGGTGCTCCCAGAGGGGACGGCTAATGCCCTTTAGACAAGGGGCTCATTTTCGTAGTGGCAAGAGCACGGGCTTGGGAGTCGGAAGGTCATGGGCTCTAATCCCGGCTCCTCCACTTGTCTGCTGTGTGGCCTGGGGCAAGTCACTTCACTTCTCTGGGCCTCAGTTCTCTCATCTGTGAAATGGGGATGAAGACGGTCAGCCCCATGTGTGACAACCTGATTACCTTGTATCTACCCCAGCGCTTAGAACAGTGCTTGGCACATAGTAAGCAGCTTAACAAATACCAACATTATTAGAGAAGCAGCGTGGCCCAGTGGAAAGAGCACGAGCTTTGGCGTCAGAGGTCATGGGTTCAAATCCCAGCTCCGCCACCTGTCAGCTGTGTGACTTTGGGCAAGTCACTTAACTTCTCTGTGCCTCAGTTACCTCATCTATAAAATGGGGATGAAGACTGAGAGTCCCACATGGGACAACCTGATCACCTTGTAACCTCCACAGTACTTAGAACAGTGCTTTGCACATAGTAAGCACTTAATAAATGCCATTATTATTATTATATGTCTGTTTATTGTTATACTGTACTCTTCCAAGCATTTAGTACAGTGTTCTGCACTTAGCAAGCGCTCAAGAAATATGATTTAATTAATAAATTAATGAAGAATAATAATAATTACAGTATTTGTTAAGCACTGCCTGAAAGCAGACAAGCATTAAATACTATTGAAGGAAAGCTCGGAGAGAAAAAATAATCTATGGCTTCTAGACAAGCGGTGTAGCCTAGTGGATAGAGCATGGGCCTGGGAGTCAGGAGGACCTGGATTCTAATCCCAGCTCTGCCACTTGCCTGCTAGGTGACACTAGGCAAACCACTTCACTTCTCTGCACCCTAGTTGGACAGTGAACATGGACTGTGTCCAATCTGATTAGCTTGTATCACTCCCAAACTGGCACAGTACCTGGCACACAGTAAGGACTTTACAAATACCAGTAAAAAAAAAGCACTTGGATTGGCTCCCTTTATTCACCCCTCCCTCAGTCCCACAGCACTTACGTGTGTATCTATAATATATTGATTTATATTCCTGTCTGTTTCCCCCTCTTGACTGTAAGATCACTGTGGACAGGGAAGTCATTCATTCAATCACATTTATTGAGCGCTTACTGTGTGCAGAGCACTGTACTGAATATGTCTATGTGTTACAGTGGAGACTCCCAAGAGCTTAGTACAGTGCTCTGCACACTCTCTGCTCTTAGTACACTTAGTACACTTAGTGCTCTTAGCACTTAGTACAGTGCTCTGCACACCCTACCCACTCATCCTATGCGGGGAGACAGACATTCAGATATAATAAATGCCAGACATGGATATAAGTGCTCTGGGGCTGGGAGGAGGGATGAATAAAGGGAGCAAGTCAGAAGGGAGTGGGAGAAGAGGAAAGGAGGGCTTAGTCGGGGAAGACCTCCCAAGTGCTTAATACACAGTAAGCACTCAGTAAATATGACCGACTGTCCAGGTTGATAAACGAATACTTGTTGGACTGATCGACAACATGGTTAGTGATGGGAAATATAAAGAACCTCAGATGATATTTATCACCCATTCCCTCCCTCCATTATCCCCTAGGTTTCACAGGGGTTTCTCCCAAACAGATTTTCAAGCTGGGACCAAGTCATGGATCTGACCGTCCTGGGGCCTGAGCCAGGCCAAGTTACCCAAGAGGCCCAAGTTGAGGTGGGCTGGGCCAAACTATTCATTTGTTCATTCATTCAATCATATATATTGAGCGCTTACTCTGTGCAAAGTACTGTGCTAAGTGCTTGGGAGAGCGCAATAGAACAATAAATTGATACACTCCCCATCCACAACGAGCCAGGGAGCTGGCCTGGAGGTTGGGCCCCTTTTGACTTGGCTGGTGACTTCTTCATTCATTCACTAATTCAATCGCATTTATTGAGCACTCACTGTGTGCAGAGCACTGTAGTAAGTGCTTGGGAAGAACAAATCGGCAACATAGAGAGACAGTCCCTACCAAACAACAGGCCCCAAATGCCAGGGTGAAGCCTCCTAGCCTAGTTGCTGGAGCCCGGGGCCTGCAAGTCAGAGGACCTGAATTCTAATCTTAGCTCTGCCACTTGTCTGCTGTGTGACTTTGGACAAGTCACTTTACTTTTCTGGGTCTCAGTTACCTCTTCTGTAAAATGGGGATGAAGACTGTAAGCATTGTGAGGGATGAAACCCAGTGAAGTTCCCTCAGGAGACCCCAGGAGGGAAGGCAGAAGCTATCTCCCCGGGCCAGGCTGGGTTACACCAAATACAACTAACTGGAAGGAGATAAAGGGAGATAAAACAGCCACATTGCAGAACCTGCTTACCGAATACCAGGATGCACACTAACCAAAAAAACCAGGATGCAGCTTAAATCTCAAGGCCACTGTCAGCCTTGTACGTGAGCGCGTGTTGGGTGCTAGCTGCCGCAATTAAATTGTACGCCCTAAGAATCCAGCCAATGGAGAAAGGGGATAGTTGGTGGGAGGAAGAGGATGCGTTAGGGCTATAAAAATCGGCTTTGCACAATCAACAAGCGCACTCCCCGGCTGACGCTGTTTGAGCGACGGCAGTGGTGCCCTTTCTCATGAGAAAGAATAAAGACTCTTTCTGATCCTGACTCGGACTCTGGTTTGGTGGGTAGAGGGAGCTGCTATCCCACACAGTTTGGGGGCTCGTCCGGGATCCTCACCGAATGGGGAAAGCCTCCCTTGGCCTGGGCTGACTGGTAGGACGTCCTGCTGAAATTTTCAGTGGCCCTCGGTCTGGCCTGGGAAGAGCTCTCCTCTGACGAGAAAAGACCCAAGGAGAGACCAGAGCCGGGATCAGAAACAGCCAACGGGGGCAGGATGAAGGTCACTCGCGGGAACGATTGGTCACGTAGGTCTGTGCACAGACCCAGATGGGATCTGGTTGACCGGGCAGGGTGGAGAGGCGGTTCTGTTGAGGCTGCGGAGTTGGACTCCGGCCAAGAGCACAGGAGAGAAAAGAGCCTTCTCCACCCGGGGCGGTTCTGATTGAGTCTGTTTGAGTGACAGCTCCAGGCAAGAGCATAGGAGAGAGAAGAGCTCCAGCCTCAGAGAGAGTCGAGGGGCATAGGCCCCATTAAAGGTACCTACATTTGAGTATTGGGATGAACCTCCAAAATATGGAAAAATTATAGAATACATTCTATTGATATTTTTCTCCCCCCCCCCAAATCTAAGTCGCAAACCTGTTGTGGACGGGGGAGGTCACTGTTTATCTGTTAATCATTGTACGTGTTTTCGTAAGCACTTGGTACCGTGGTCTGTGCACGATTAACGTTCTCTAGATATTAGAAAGTGACAGGAGTGTCTGACTCGAGGAAATGAAGGTGGGAAAAGGGAAAAATCTCAGTCAAAACCGAGTGGTGGGAAGTCCCTTCTGGAATTCCGGAAGGCAGTCCCATGAGTTTCCAAAGTATAAGAGAAAAGAGAAGAAATGAATTATAAAAATTATTATTAAATATTGAAATATTACTGCCTAACTTGGGCTGGCGCCCACCTTGGAGGGAACATCTTCTGGCCAAAGTACGGATCCTCCGAGGACTGGGTTTGCCAAGAATTGAACATCTATGTAATTATGAGGGAACCCCGGAATGATTGGGAATGTGCGTATGCCGCAGTCTGGCGGCCGTCGGTGGGTAAGGTTATGGTGGAGGAAATTAAATTTGTGGTGAAGGAAATAGATGAGAAGAAAGATAGAGGGGGGAAGAAAGAGAAAAACTGGCACGCCAAAGTGATGTTGCAGACTCTAAAACAACAGGAATAGTGAAGATTATGATACAAATTGTGCAGACGGCGGCAAAGTCGATTATGACTTCTTACGCCTGCGGCCAGCAAGGACATATGAAAAGAGAGTGTCCTCAGCGGGAAAAAGAAAAGAGTTCTATGTACATGAAGGAAAAGGGAAGAAAGAAAAGGGAAGATGAAGTAATTGCAATTGAAAGAAATTGTCTGCTCAGGCATCTACACCCTGCGAAGCAGGTGTCCCATAACGGGGGAATGAGGGGAGGAGAGATTGCCTCTGAAGGAAATTGTATGTGTATGAAGGTTAGAGTAAGTGTGTGTGAAGAAGAAAGAGAAGGGACAGGAGAGAATTTTAGTAATTCCTTTGTGAACGAGGAAGGTTAGGGAGGTCAGAGGTTCATAGGGCAAGTCCACCCTGAGTCCTTGATAAATTTGAGGGTGGGCAGAGAAAAACAAGATTATACCTTTTTGATAGACACGGGCGCTACCCAATCGTCTCTAACCAAACTGCCGATAGGGGCCAGAATCGGGAGAGAAACCATTATGATCTCGAGGGTGAAGGGAGAGAACTTCCCGGTCCCTGTTACAGATACCTTAGAACTAGAATTCCTAGGGTCAAACTTCTCGGGAAAATTCCTGATCATACCCGAAGCCGGGGTAAACTTGTTGAGAAGGGATTTGATCATCCGGATTTCTATCTGGCTCGTCCCGATGGGGTCCCACATTGTTCCCCAAAGGGTATTATTACTATGAGGGGAAGATAAGAATTGCATTGATCCAAGGGTCTGGGCGGGACCTCGAAATCGGGGAAAATTGAATATCCCCCCCCCCCACCCTTGAAGATTAAGCTACGGGAACCGGGGACTCTGGTGAGAGTGAAACAGTACCCCATCTCACTTGAAGGAAGGCAGGGCCTAAAACCCGTGATCCAAGGCTTATTAGAAGACAAGCTACTGGAACCTTGTCAGTCTTCTTATAATTCCCCCATACTCCCGATCAAGAAAGGGGATGGTACTTATCGATTGGTCCAGGACCTCCGGGGAGTTAATAAAATAGTACTCCCATCCCACCCCGTAGTCCCAGACCCCTATACCATCCTGGGAAAGATCCCAGCAGAGAGTAAATGGTTTAGTGTTATCGATTTGAAAGACACGTTTTGGGTATGTCCACTGGACCCAGACAGCAGAGACCTATTTGCCTTTGAATGGGAAGATCCGGACTCGGGTAGGAAACAACAACTAAGGTGGTCTGTCTTTCCCCAAGGAAATACTGAGTTGCCTAATCTTTTCGGCCAGGTATTGGAGACTGTCCTCGAGGGTTTCCAGTCCTCCCCTCAGATTCTGTTTCTGCAATATGTTGATAACTTATTGATAGCCGGACCGAAGAGGGAGGATGTGAGCAAAACTTCTGTCGAGCTTCTAAATTTCTTGGGGGACCGGGGACTGGGGGTCTCCCAGAAAATGATGAAATTTGCGGAAAAAGAGGTGAAATATTTAGGCCACCTCATTAGCAAAGGTAGCAAGAAACTGGATCCAGCCTGAATTTCCGGAATACTCCAGATTCAGCTCCCAAAGACTAAGAGAGAATTGCGGAAATTCCTGGGGCTGGTGGGTTACTGTAGGTTGTGGATTGATTCCTATGCAACCCTAACAAAACCATTATACCAACACTTGTTAGAGGAAGAACCGGATATCATCCTCTGGGATGAGGAGGGTAGGAGCAGTTTTAACGGGTTGAAAGAAACCTTGAGGTCACCCCCGGTGCTGGTGTTACCTTTTCATTTATTCGTTAGTGTGGATGGAGGGGTGGCTCTGGGAGTGTTAGCCCAACAATGTGGGGGGGAGGCGGCAGCAGAGGCCGGTGGCTTTTCTTTCCAAGATCTTAGATCCAGTGGCTCAGGGGTGGCCCACCTGTGTACAGGCTGTGGCCGCCATGGCCATCATGGTAGAAGAGAGCAGGAAACCGACATTTGGGGGCAGCCTGGTTGTCAGTGTTCCTCATCAAGTCAGATCTATTCTAAATCAGAGGGCTGGGAGATGGTTGACAGATTCAAGAATCCTCAAATACGAGGCCATTCTACTCGAAAGAGATGACCTGATACTCTCCCATGACACTAATCAGAACCCAGCCGCGTTCCTGGTGGGAGGGCCTGATGTGGAGCTTAAGGAAGGGGGACATAGTTGCATGGAACCGATTGATTTTCAGACAAGAACCCGAGAAGGTCTACAGGAGTCTCCCATCCCTGACAGTGTCAATTTGTTTATAGATGGCTCTTCCCGAATGGTGGAAGGGAAACAGAGGTATGGCTATGCAATTATTGATGGAGACAAAACAGCTGTGGTAGAACTGGGTGAACTTCCCAATTCTTGGTCAGCTCAGACCTGCGATTTATATGCACTAAGTTGGGCCCTGAAACTCCTGGAAGGCAGAGAAGGGAATATTTATACAGACTCCAAGTACGCCTGGGGAGTCGTACATGCATTCGGAAAAAATCTGGGAGGAAAGAGGCATAATAAATAGCCAGGGAAAAGAGTTAACCCATCCCACACTATTACAACAGGTACTGAAGGATTTACATCTACCCAAAGCGCTGGCTGTAGTACATGTAAATGGCCACCAAAAGGGAAGCTCTTTCGAGGCTAGAGGGAACCGTCTGGCTGACAAGGAGGCAAAAAGGGCTGGAGAACTCGGGCAAAGAATAACCGACCCTATATTGGTCCTGATTCCTACGTTTCTTTCTAATTTGAAGCCTGTATCCCTATCGGAGAAAGAGGCAAAGGGGACCCAAGATTTGGGAGCCCAGAAGGATGAGCAGGGGAGGTGGGTTCTCCCAGACAGGAGGGAGGTCCTTAATGAAGCCACAACAAGACAGGTATTACAGCACCTGCACCAAGGTAGCCTTTGGGATGTCCAGAACCTGTGCGATGCAGTACTGGTAAAGTACATCTGTCCTGGTATTTATACACTCACCCCGCAGACAGTCGATGACTGCATTATTTGTCGAAGGACAAATAAGAACACTCAGCGACGCCGCCCTGCGGGAGGTCGGCCTCCAGGAATTCGACCATTCCAGAGCATCCAAGTGGACTTCACCAAGGTGTCCCCTGTGGGTAGGCTGAAATACCTACTGGTGGTAGTGGATCACCTCACGTCTTGGATGGAGGCCTTTCCCCTGGCTCAGGCCACCGCTACTGCGGTGAGTAAAGCCCTCTTGGAACAAACCATTCCCCGATATGGATTGATAGAGAGAATTGACACAGGCCAAGGAACCCATTTCGCTGCTCGGGCCCTCCAGTCTTTGATGAAAGCCTACTCCCTGGCACCCTCCCTCCTCGGGCAGGGTGGAAAGGACGAATCAGGAAATCAAGAAACAGCACACCAGGTTGATGATAGAGACACGACTCCCCTGGACAAAATGCATACCATTAGTTCTCCTCCACATTAGGACCAAAGCCCGCAGGATTATCCCCATATGAACTCTTATATGGTCACCCCTACCCAGCTGGACTGTCCAAAGATAGATTTCTGAAAGAATATGTACAATCTCTGTTGAGCTATTTGTTTTCCCTACAGAGGAAGGGGATTATCGCTCAAACCCCTCTGATGGGATATCCTGTACATAAGTTCCAGCCCGGCGATTGGATCCTCATTCGGGCGTGGAAGGAGGAGAAACTGACACCGATCTGGGAAGGCCCATTCCAGATATTGCTCACCGCAGACACAGTGGTGCGGACTAAAGAGAGAGGCTGGACTCATTATACCAGAGTGCAGGGACTTGTCCAACAACCTTTAGAGTGGACAATTGCCTCCTGCGATCCTGACCGTATGAAGACCACCATCCGGAGAGGACCCGGAGAGACGGATATCCCTCGGGAATAAGAAAGGACTGGTAACCCCGATTTTCCTCTTAACAGGGGCTGCCTTGATCCTCTGGATCCAGAGACTGCGGACTTTATGACCCCTGAAGGTTACCTCCAGTAGGGACAGTGGGTTCTGGAAGCTTGTTTTGGTTTGCCTTTTGTGGTTGGGGGTATGTTTTTAATGTGCCTGTACCTTAGGAATTGTAACTCCATTAGGCAGGACACTTCTCCTTCTGGAGCAGATGTGACGAGTCCTTGTGGGATCATGTGGGCAAGTGTGAGTGGAAAGAGTCCCGACAGTTGTGGAAATGCTAGTATGATTCCACCAGTGGTGTCTTGGGAGGACCCCTAGGGGACGAAACTGTGCAGAACTACTACCCCAGGCCAAATTACAACAGGACCCAACTATTTGAGGAGGAGAGGGAACAGCCGGAGCTAAAGGGTCATTATTAGATCTGTGGCCTGACCGCATATACACACCTGCCTGCAGATTGGTCTGGCAGCTGTTATATTGGCTTAATTAGACCAAAATTCTTTCTCCTGCCGGGGCAGGAGGGAAGTCACTTAGGACAATAATTTAAAAGATAGGAGAAGGAGAAGGTCCTTTGATACTTCACTAACAAGCACTGGGGATGCAAACAGGGGAGACGACTGGCCTCCGGAAAGAATAATAAGGACCTACAGGCCGGCCATGTGGGCTCAGGAGGGGAGTTGGGGGTACCGAACTCCGATTTATATGCTCAACCGGCTAATTAGACTCCAGGCGGTTTTAGAAATTATAATCAATCAAACGGCGAGAGCCCTTGGTCTGTTAGCAGAACAGGCCACTCAAACCAGGGAGGCCGTCTTACAGCATCGGCTGGTTTTAGACTATTTATTAGCAGCTGAAGGGGGTGTGTGTGAAAATTAAACCTGTCAAACTGTTGTCTAAAAATTGATGACAATGGGATGGTAGTCATGGAAATAGCTCAGGAAATAAGGAAACTAGCCCATGTTCCTGTGAAAACCTGGAAAATTCCTTTTGGTACCTCATGGATGTCTTGGTTTGGAGGTGCCTGGTGGAGACAGGTTTTATAGTTCTTGCTTCTTGCTATAGGTGGAATAATACTCCTTCCTATCTGTCTGCCCCGTATGATGCAATTAATCACTAGGACAGTACAGAGCTCAATCCAGAAGATGTTGCAAGTATCAGGGAATGGAGAAATTAAAATTATGATCACGAGAGCACAAGGATGGATCCCTTTAAATACTATGGATCCATCTGATTCTGATGAGCATCCTCGGGAAGAAATGATCGAGGAGGTGTATCAGCAATGGTGTGAGGAAACTTCAGGGAGGATAAAAGAAAAGGGGGGGATTGTGAGGAATGAAACCCAGTGAAGTTCCCTCAGGAGACCCCAGGAGGGAAGGCAGAAGCTATCTCCCTGGGCCAGGCTGGGTTACACCAAATACAATGAACCGGAAACAGCCACATTGCAGAACCTGCTTACTGAAAAACAGGATGCAGCTAACCAAAAAAAAACAGGATGCAGCTTAAATAGCAAGGCCACCGTCAGCCTTGTATGCAAGCATGTGTTGGGTGCTAGCTGCCACGATTAAATTGTACGCCCTAAGTATCCAGCCAATGGAGAAAGGGGATAGTTGGTGGGAGGAAGAGGATGCGTTAGGGCTATAAAAATCGGCTTCGCACAATCAACAAGCGCACTCCCCGGCTGATGCTGTTTGAGCGACAGCGGTGGTGCCATTTCTCATGAGAAAGAATAAAGACTCTTTCTGATCCTGACTCGGACTCTGGTTTGGTGGGTAGAGGGAGCCGCTATCCCACACAGCATCAGGTAGGACAGAGACTGTACCCAACCCGATTAACTTGTATGTAACTGCTGGGCTCAGAACAGTGGTTGACACAGAGTAAGCACCTATCAATTGTCATTTAAAAGGAAGAAAAAAAAAAGAGGGAGCCAGGCTGAAGTGGCAGTCAGTCATTCATATTTATTGAGGGCTTACTGTGTGCGGAGAACAAGCCAGGGAGTCAGAGGACTTGTGTTCTAAGCTCAGCCCTGCCAATTGTCTGCTGTGTGACCTTGGGCAAGTCACTTCACTTCTCTGCCCCTCAGTTCCCTCATCAGCAAAATGGGGATTCAAGACCTGTTTGGAACTGTAAACCCCAATATGGGACCCAATTATTTGCTCTCTACCCCTCTTTAGCACAAGCCACAAATAACCACAAATCATTAACCAACCTTCTTACTCTCTTCTAGAAATTAGCCAAGGCCCAGAGAGGAGTTCCTTCGGTCCAAGGACATACTGGCTTAGTGTATAGAGCGCGGTCCTGGGTGTCAGAAGGACCTGGGCTCCAATCCAGGCTCTGCCACATGACAGCTCTGTGACCTTGAGAAAGTCACTTAACTTCTCTGAGCCTCAGTTACCTCATCTGGAAAGTGGGGATTAAGACTGGGAGCCCCATGTGGGGACAGGAACTCTGTCCAACCCGATTAACTTATCTACCTCAGAGCTTAGAACAGTGTTTGGTACATAGTAAGGGCTTAACAAGTACCATTATTATTATAATATTACTAGATGGTCCCTACCCAAAATATGAAGCCACGTGGCCTAGTGGTAAGAACTCGGGCCCAGGAGTCAGAGGGCTTGGGTTCTGATCCTGTCTCTACCACTTGTCTGTTGTGTGATCTTGGGTTGTGTCACTTACGTCTTCTGTGTCTCAGTCACCTCATCTGTGAAATGGGGATCACACAGAAACTCCTTACCATCGGCTTAAATGCTCTCTCTCAACTTGCCCTCTCCTACCTTGCCTTACTGATTTCCTACTACCACCCAGTCTGCATGCTTCGCTCTTCTAGCACTACCTCGCTCACTGCCTCAATCTCATCTATCTCACTGTCAACCCCCTTCCCACATCGGCCCTCTGGCCTGGAATTCCTTCCCCCTCCATCTACACCAGACTGCTACTCTCCCAACCTTCCAAAGTCATGCCTCCTCCAAGAGGCCTTCCCAATTAAGCCCTCTTTTCCACAGCTTGCTCTTCTCCCTTCTGAGTCATCTCTGCACTTGAACCTGTGACCGTTGTTCAGCCTTCGAAGAATGTGCTCCCCCCTGATCCCACCTGGAGGTAAAATAGGACCAATATCTGGTGTAGGGGGAGGGGCAATAGAGCCGGTATTTGGTTGAGGGAAGGGTGATAGGGGGAGAATCGAGGGGAGGGAATAGGGCCGGGGTCTGGTGTGGTCCAGGATTATGAGCCCATCATTGTTAGTAATAATAATAATTATTATTATTATGGTATTTGTTAAATGCTTACTATGTGCCAGGCACTATACTAAGCAAGGGGTTGGAGTGTAAGCCCGCTGTGGGGTAGGGACCATCTCTATACGTTGCCAACTTGTACTTCCCAACCGCTTAGTACAGTGCTCTGCACACAGTAAGTGCTCAATAAATACAATTGAATGAATGAATACAAGCCAATAGGGTTGGACACAGTCCCTGTCCCGCATAGGGCTCACGATCTTAACTCCCATTTTACAGATGAGGGAATTGAGGCACAGAGAAGTGATTTGCCCAAGTCCACAAGGCAGACAGGTGGCAGGGCTGGGATTAAAACCCAAAACCTTCTCACTCCCAAGTTCCTGCTCTATGCCCTACATCCAGCCAAACTCCCATCCCTTCAAGACAGGATAAGTGCTTGGATCTGTGGGGTAGCAGTTTGGATGGAGAGGAAAGTGTGGATTTTAGAAATGTGAAGATAAAACCTCGAGGATATGGTGATAGGTTGAGTTTGCAGGTTGAGTGAAGGATGAGCAGAGGATAATGCCAAGTTCATGGAATGAGGAATGAGCTGAGTGTAATGTCAAGGATACAGGCTTGAGGGGCAGGGAGGATGGTGGCATTGTCTACAGATGGAAAATAATTTAGAAGAGGAGTGTTTGGGTGGAAAGAAGGAACGCTTGGGTGGGAATATGAGGAGTTCTATTTCGGAAGTGTTAAGTTTGAGGTGTCGGCGGGATATCCGAGTACAGATGTCATTCATTCGATCATTCAATTGTATTTATTGAGCCCTTACTGTATGCAAAACACTGTACTAAGTGCTTAGGAGAGTGCAATACCAGAACAGACAGACACATTCCCTGCTTGCGGTCTAGAGGATGAGCTCACAGGAAGGTAGGAGGAAATGTGAGGCAACATGACTTAGTGGCTACAGCACAGGCCTGTGAGTCAGAAGGACGTGAGTTGTCGTCCCAGCTCTGCCACTCGTCTGCTGCGTGACCTTGGACAAGTCACTTCACTTCTCTGTGACCTCATCTATAAAATAGGGATAAAGACTCTGAGCCCCAGTGGGACTGGGAATGTGCCCAACACGATTAGCCTGTATCCACTCCAGGGTTTAGGACAGTGCCTGGAACATTGTAAGCACTTCAAAAATAAGGAAAAAAGAAAGAGTGGTCCAGGCTGGAGAGGTGGATTTGGGAATCATCCACATGGAGATGGCAGTTAAATCGTGGCTTAGAG
Source organism: Tachyglossus aculeatus (assembly GCF_015852505.1). Taxonomy (NCBI): domain Eukaryota; kingdom Metazoa; phylum Chordata; class Mammalia; order Monotremata; family Tachyglossidae; genus Tachyglossus; species Tachyglossus aculeatus. The sequence goes on along the minus strand of NC_052083.1, from coordinate 23,166,107 downwards.
CACGGGCCTGGGAGTCTGATGGAGCTGGGTTCTAATCCTGGCTCCACCACATGTCTGCTGCTTGGGTAATAATAACAACAATAATGGTATCTATTAAACACTTACTATGTGCCAGGCACTGTACTAAGAGCCGGGGTGGATACAAGCCAATCCAGTTGGACACAGTCCACATCCCACACAGGGCACACATTCTTCATCCCCATTTTACACATGAGGTAACTGAGGCACAGAAAAGTGAAGTGGTTTGCCCAAGGCCACACAACCCACAGGTGGTGGAGCCGGGATTAGAACCCATGACCTTCTGATTCCCAGGCCTGTGCTCTAGCCACTAATCCATGGTACTTAACTTCTGTGCCCCAGTTACCTAATCTGTAAAATGGGGATTAAGAGTGGGAGTCCCCCATGAGACAGGGACTCTGCCCAACCTGATTAACTTGAATCAACCCCAGCACTTTCAATAGTGCCTGGCACATATTAGGTGCTTAACAAGTGCCTTACTGGTTATTTAGGCTCCCTTCAGTCCTCGCCTGGGCATTCTTTCCCAGCGCTTGGCACGGTGCTCTCTCTGCACACGGGAGACAGAGACGCTTAATAGTCATCCCCCTCCTCCTCCTCATCTCCTCCCACCAGCACCACCAACCCTACTTCTCCTCTTCCTCTTTCTTCTCCCTCTTCTCCTTCTCCCCATCCCCCTGCTCCTCCTCCTGCTCTTCCATGCCCCAGTGAGAAGATGCCTCCTGGAAGGACCAAGGGAGTGTAGATGGCACAGTGAAAGGCACCAATACTATCTATCATCAACTCCTGCATGGGTTCTCAAGTTCAAAGTTTCAGGGCCCAGGGTCACCCACCTTCTTCAACAGGAGACTTTGTCTCCATACTTTTTGCCTTGTTTATTCATCTCTTCCACCCACTAGGCTACGTTTTTGAAGGGTAAGTGGGAGAAACCATCTTATACTTCTCTTTTAATAACAATTGTAATTATTAATAACTGTGGTATTTGTTAAATCCTTGCTCTGTGCCAAGGACTGAGAAGCAGCATGGCCTCGTGGATCGAGCGCAGGCTTGGGAGGCAGAAAGACCTGGGTTCTAATTGCAGCTTTGCCACCTGTCTGCTGGGTGACCCTGGGCGAGTCACTTCACTTCTCTTTACTTAACTCATTCATTCAGTCAGTTATATTTATTGAGTGCTTACTGTGTGCAGAGCACTGTCCTAAGTGCTTGGGAAGTGCAAGTAGGCAACATATAGAGATGGTCCCTAACCAAAAACTGGCTCACAGTCTACCACCAACCCTATTCCTCCTTTTACCCTTTCTTCTCCCCCTTCTCCTTCTCCCCGTCTCCCTGTTGTTCCTCCTCCTCCTCCTCCTCTTCCATGCCCCAGTTAGAAGATGCCTCCTGGAAGGACCAAGGGAGTGTAGATGGCAACGTGCAAAGCACCAATACTATCTATCATCAACTCCCGCACGGGTTCGCAGGTTCAAAGTTTCAGGGCCCAGGGTCAAGCACTACCATCCTTCCCATCTCACAAGCCCGCAACATTGGTGTCATTCTTTACTCTGCCCTCTCATTCACTCCACACATCCAATCCTTCACCAAAACTTGCCAGTCCACCTCCACAGCATCACCGAGCTCCGCCCTTTCTTCTCCATCCAAACCGCTACCTTGCTGGTTCAATCTCTCATCCTATCCCGACTGGATTACTGCATCAGTCTCCTTTCTGATCTCCCACCTTCCTGTCTCTCCCCGCTTCAGTCTATACTTCACTCTGCTGCCTGGATTATGTTTGTACAGAAAAGCTCTGGGCATGTCACTCCCCTCCTCAGAAAACTCCAGTGGTGGCCTGTCAACCTAGGAATCAAGCAAAAACTCCTCACTCAGCTTCAAGGCTCTCCAACCCCTCGCCCCCTCCTACCTCACCTCCCTTCTCTCCCTCTAAAGCCCAGCTCACACCCTCTGCTCCTCTGCCGCCAACCTCTTCACTGTGCCTTGTTCACTCCTGTCCCACCGTCGAACCCTGACCCACGTCCTGCCCCTGGCCTGGAATGCCCTCCCTCCATGCATCTGCCAAACTAGCTCTCTTCCTCCCTTCAAAGCCCTACTGGGTGCTCACCTCCTCCAGGAGGCCTTCCCAGACTAAGCCCCCTTTTTCCTCTCCTCCTCCCCTCCCCATCACCCCCACTCCCTCCCTCTGCAATACCTCCTTCCACTCCCCACAGCGCTTGTATATATTTGTACGTATTTATTACTCTATTTTATTTGTACATATTGACTACTCTATTTTATTAATGATGTACACATAGCTATAATTCTATTTATTCTGGTGGTTTTGACACCTGTCTAGTTGTTTTGTTTTATTGTCTGTCTCCCCCTTCTAGACCATGAGTCCGTTTTTGGGTAGGGACCGTCTCCATATGTGGCCGACTTGTACTTCCCTAGCGCTTAGTACGGTAAGAGCTCAATAAATACGATTGAATGAACGAACAAACCTACCCTCACTAAAGCTTTCATCTCTCCACCGCACCCCTCCACACACTTCATTCTCCCTTCCAGCTCACCCATGTATTCAAGCTCACCCACCCAGCCCTGAAGTATTCAACACATATCCTTATACTCAGATTCTTCCCTTACAGGTATTGTATCATCTGTGTCCTCCATTCCATGGATGCTGGACCTATAATATGGAAAGGGAATTCTGTTAGAATGGGAAAGACAAGAATATCTGAAGGAGCAAGGAAAGGAGACACCATAATGAGAGCAGAGAAGTGGGGGACAGGTGGGCTGAGGTGTTGCATCAGGGATGCAGGGAACATGTCCACTAATTCTGTTACACTATACTCTCCTAAGCACTCTACAGTACAGTGCTCTACACATAGCAAATATTCAAATGCCATTGGTTGACTGCATGAGGGAAGTGTCTCTGTGGCTGCGGAAGTTCTAAAAGAGAGGCAGGAGAACAAACTGGCAGGTGGAGCGGCCAGGAAGCCTTTTGAGATGGAGTGTCAGGCCCTTCACCCCATTCCCCACCACTCACCCCTGCCACAGGCATCAATGAGGTCAGGATAGTTGAGGGATAGTTGTTCCCTCCACAGAACAGCCCTACAAGGAGGTCTTTGAGGAAATTACCTGGCCCAGAAGAGTTCCAAGTTAGTAAGCCAGAAAGCAGATGCAAGGTTACCCAAAACTCAACACCTCCTCCTCCAACCCCCTTCTTTTCCTAAACTCCCCAGACACTTCCATGGAAGCAAGCACACTCAGCTTTGGGCAGAGGTAGGCCCAGGAAGCTTATATAGGGCAGGGAGGGGCCGGGGTCTGACATCACTAATCTCCCTGAATAGAAGCAACTGGGGGAGAGGTCAGGTATCCCGGGAGGAAACCCCAGCCCCATCACTGGAGGAGGAGATGGCTTTGGGACAAATAGGGTAGGACAGGGGATGGATGGGATAGGAGATAGGATGAGGGGGTAGCATCTCTAGCACCAAAGTCATGTGTTCTAATCCCAGCTCTGCCACCTGTCTGCTGGGTAACCCTGGGCAGGTCACTTCACTTCTCTGTGCCTCAGTTACCTCATCTATAAAATGGGGATTGAGACTTGAGCCCAGATGGATCAGGGACTTTGTCCCACTCAACTGGCTTGTATCCACCCAGCACTTAGTACAGAGACTGACATTTAGTAAACACTAAACAAATACCATTATTACAAAAGAGTTTGTCCAGAGAAACACAAATTCCAAACAGCTGTCCACAGAGTCTCACCTCTGGCTTAACCTCCACCCCACCTTACTGTCCTCTCTCAGTTCCCTCCTCACAGACCCCACTTCTGGGACCCTGACCCCGAATCCAAGGAACAGTCAGGGCCGCCTGGTACTTCAAAGCAGACAGGCCACTACTCTCCACACCTTCAGAGCCCTACTAAAATTACATCTCCAAGAGGTCTTCCTCAGCTAAGTCCTTATTTCCTCTATTCAAAAACAATAATAATAAGAATGATAGTATTGGTAAGTGCTTACTATGTGCCAGGCACTGTACTAAGTGCAGAAGGAAGTGAGAGAAGAGGAAGAGAGAGGATTTTGTTCTTCTTTTGTGGATGCGGGTAGTGTCTCAATGTTTCATCATTCCTGATGTGTCTGTCCCTAGTCTTTCTCAGAGCTGGAAAAGGAGGTATAGAAGACTGCAGACAACCTAGCATTTTTTGGTGTGTGGTGGGGTACTGAGGGGCAAACATTGTTTTTGTGTTTGAGCCAACAGGACACACTCACACTCTCGTCCCCCACACCCAGCCACACATGCACGTACATAAAGACAGAGGCACACACGAACACAAGCACAAAACCTTCCTTTTTTGTGCCAAAGTAGCCCACAACTCTATCTCTCAATGGCAAGGCAAACATGACAGTTGATTCAACTGTGCCCACACTGCAAGGGGATGGTACTCAAGGCCTGGGCGATGCATTGAGCGGCCTCGGTTTGGAGCGTAATCGTCAGTCAGATTCTCCCGAGTCATCCCACCCCAAGCTGTGCACTGCTGAGATTGGTGCTATGGGTTCCTCTCTATGTCTGAGCCAAATGGACAGACTCAGGACCCCTTTCTCCCTCCTCCCTCGACCAAGACACAGGACTCACTGCAGAACCTCCTCTGGGTAGGAGGCAGTAGAGCTTGGGTTTGATGGAAGCATCTCCACCAATCCCGACTGAAACCCACTCTGATCTGCGGAACCTGGCCTTAAAAGAGGCATGTGGATTAGTTAGCCTGAGAGGCCAGGTTCCCGCACACTGCCCTCTGAAAGTCCACCTCTGTGGCCAAACCCTTCAGTCTATGACAGACTCACTGAACCTATCATCCCGTCTGGACTACTGCACCAGCCTTCTCTCTGATCTCCCATCCTCGTGTCTCTCTCCACTTCAATCCATACTTCATGCTGCTGCCCGGATTATCTTTGTTCAGAAACGCTCTGGGCATATTACTCCCCTCCTCAAAAATCTCCAGTGGCTACCAATCAATCTGCGCATCAGGCAGAAACTCCTCACCCTGGGCTTCATGGCTCTCCATCACCTCGCCCCCTCCTACCTCACCTCCCTTCTCTCCTTCTACTGCCCAGCCCGCAACCTCCGCTCCTCCACCGCTAATCTCCTCACTGTACCTCGTTCTTGCCTGTCCCGCCATCGACCCCTGGCCCACGTCATCCCCCGGGCCTGGAATGGCCTCCCTCTGCCCCTCCGCCAAGCTAGCTCTCTTCCTCCCTTCAAGGCCCTGCTGAGAGCTCACCTCCTCCAGGAGGCCTTCCCAGACTGAGCCCCTTCCTTCCTCTCCCCCTCGTCCCCCTCTCCATCCCCCCATCTTACCTCCTTCCCTTCCCCACAGCGCCTGTATATATGTATATATGGTTGTACATATTTATTACTCTATTTATTTATTTATTTATTTATTTTACTTGTACATTTCTATCCTATTTATTTTATTTTGTTGGTATGTTTGGTTCTGTTCTCTGTCTCCCCCTTTTAGACTGTGAGCCCACTGTTGGGTAGGGACTGTCTCTATGTGTTGCCAATTTGTACTTCCCAAGCGCTTAGTACAGTGCTCTGCACATAGTAAGCGCTCAATAAATACGACTGATTGATTGATTGATTGATCAGGAGAGGTGAGGCGTATAGGCAGACCACCCCAGCTAAGCCTACCACAACACTCTGCCCTATTGATACTTAGTTGTCCCTCTTCAGAACCTCAGTTCTGTTACTCCAGGAGGAGCTCATTCTCCAGAGACCAGAGGTCCAGCAAAACTGCACAAATCAATTTCTAGTACCAAGTCTCACTGGGACTACACCCACACCTGTGCTGACCTGGTCTCAGACGGGAGTCCGCAACGCTCTGCTTCTAAGAGATGGATGGACTGGACTCATACCTAGCACTGTCAGGCACAAAAAGGTCCCTCCTACAGGGTCTGAGGATGTGCAAGGTCAACCTGCAGACAGGACAGTGAGTATAGGAAGATTTGACCCGTCTATAGAATTAAGGGCCCCAGGTCTTCTCAGTCCTTCAGTCGAGTCCAACAGAATCAGTTCCTTGTACAGTGCCTCAGCTTCCAGAACCAGCCTTTTTACCAAGAATGGCAGCTCCTGTCTCATTATCCTAGCCCAAAAGCTAACCCCATCTCTCTCTCTCTCTCTCTCTCTCTCTCACACACACACACACACACACTTGTGTGTGTGTGTGCATTCGTGTGTGTGTGTGTGTGTGTGTGTGTGTGTGTGTGTGTGTATAAAACCTTCCTTTTGTGGTGGCAACATGTCCCACAGCTCCAGATCTCTAGGATGAAGGTAATGTGACAACTGATTTAACTGTACCCGTACTGCAAGGCCTCAAGGTCCTCAAGGCCAGGGAGAGGTGTTGAGCAGCCTCTGTTGGGAGAGTAATAGCTGGTCAGGTTCTCCCTTGAGTCATCCTTTTCCGTGTTTTCTGTGCTTGCAGGGGGTTGGTGCTGTACGACTCCTGTCTATGCCTGACCCAGCAGGACACAGATCCAGTGCGGGGAGAGATGCGTGACTCACCACCAAGGCCTCCTCTAAGTAGAGGGCAGTAGAGCCTGGAGCATGGGTCTGATGGAAGCGAAGTGTCACTGGAGCTTCTCTGCCAGTCCTGGTTGAAATTTATCTGGAGTAGTGGAATCTGGCCTTAAAATATACATGTGGATTAGTGAACCTAAATGTCCCGGTTCCCCTCTCCTGCCCTCTGTGGCTAAACTCCTCAGTTTCCAGCAGACTCAATGATCTCATAGCTGGAGAACCATGGGGAGGAGATATCAGACAACATTTTTGTTTGTTCTTGTTGTTATTTTGGAAGCGCTTCCCCCCTACCACCCCACCCCAAACACTGAGGCTAATCTCAGGTGAGGTTCAGTGTACAGACAGACAACTACAGCTAAACTGAGTGCCACACTCTGTGCATTTAATACTTAGCTTTCCTCACCTCGGAATCCCAGCTCTGTTAGTCCCAGAGGGGCTCATTCTTCAAAGACTGGAGGTCCAGCACAACTGCACAGGTCAATTTCTAGTACAAAGCCCTGGTCTGCCCCTCTCCACCCACACCTCTGCTGATTTGGCCTTGGAGGGGAATTTGTACAGCTTTGCTTCTCAGGGAAGAATGGCGAGGGCCTTTTGATGCTACTTAGTGCCTTACTCCCGACACTACACCGACCCCCTCCAGAAGCCACCACCAGCAGGCCCTGTCCAGTCCCTTCTCAGGGGACTAAGGGTTTGAAGGGCAACCTTGATAACGGGACTGTGGATGCAGGACAGTATGACCCATCCATAGAATTCATGGCCCTGTATCTTCTCAGTCCCACAGTCACATAAGACAAAGGCAGCAACCTACACAAAGCCCCGACCTCTCTTTTCCACAACAGGCCTCTGAAAACAGAGCGGCAGCCCCCACCTAACCATTCTCCCCCACCAATTTAGCCCCACCATTCTCGTGAATGAACACACCTACGCAAAAAAACCCTTCCCATTGGAGTGGCAGCAAGGTTCCATCTCTTCATGGGGACAGGGGTCTCCGTTACCCCCCAGATCTGAAAATGTGAACAGTTCCCCTTGAGCAGCCAAAGAGCCTGTCCCATTAGTCATCCAGGCAAACCAGTGGTCTCAGAGCTGGGGAAAAAAGAAAGAAAGAAAGAAAGAATAAAAAAGAAGGAAATTTACAGAACAATGCAATCTCTCCTATATTGCACTCTCTCTCCCTGCCCCCCAACCCAAATCCCCAATACTGACCTCCCCAGGAAGGATGGGTGTACAGGTAAAAACTGACAGGTTAACTGCTATATTCTGCCCCACACTTAACAATGGACCCCCAGAGACCCTCAAAATTGTCAGTCCTCCTGGGGTCCAAGATACCTAGCAAGGCTGCAGACTGGACAGAAATCTGTTTCCCATTCAATGCTAGCTTTCCCCAACCATCCCCTCTGCTGACTCCTTCATAATAAAGACCCCATTGTCCTGCCTCTCAGAAAGTGGTATGGGGTGTACACATTCACAGTTCCTACTTTGCTCCAGATTCTGTGCCTCTCACCATCCCCCCTGCACGCCCATCCCTCCCGCCCTGGCTCTTCCCAAGAGGAAGCCACCATCAGTCATGGAAAGGTCCCTCCTTCCAGTACTGAGGATGTGCAGGCAGGACCGTGAGTGCAAAGAGGCTTGATCAATCTATAGAATTAAAGGCTCTGGGGCTCCTCAGTCCCACAGTCAATTCAGACGGAACCAGTTCCCGGCCCAGAGCCGCGGCCCCTGTTTCCAGAACCAGCCTCCTTCCCAAGAATGGCATACCCCGCCTCACTCTTCTTCCCCTTAGGGTAACCCCATAATGCATACAAACAGACACAGACACCACCTTCCCTTTCGCATGGCAGTACAACCTCTGGCTCTATCCGTTGACCGCAAAGTGAATCTGGGGATGGGCCTCACGGTGTTCGCGCCGCAGGGAATAAGTCCACCGGCCGAGGAGACGTGTCGAGTTGCCTCCATAGAGAGGAAGAGATGGTCAGATCTGTCCCTTGGTCATCCGGTCTCGACAACATGACTTCCACCCTCCAGCAGCTTATGGCTGAATGACAAGATGACCGTAATAATGACAATAAGTCTGGTATTTGTTAAGTATTTACTGTGCGCCAGCCACTGTACGATGTGCTGGGATAAATATGAGGTAATTGGGCTGGAAATAGTTCCTGTCCCCATGTAGGGTTTACGGTTTTAATCCCCATTATACAGGTGAGGTAACCTAGGCACAGAGGAGCTCAGTGATTTGACTGAGATTCATTCATTCATTCAATCATATTTACTGAGCACTTACTGTGTGCAGAGCACTGTACTAAGCACTTGGGAAGTACAAGTTGGCAACATATAGAGACGGTCCCTACCCAACAACGGGCTCAGACAAGCGGCAGAACCGGGGTTGGGACCTAAGTCCTTCTGATGCCTGGGCCCGTGCTCTATTCACTAGGCCGTACTGCTTCTCACACTCCCATCACACTCTCATTTAGCTTGGATATCTAAAACTGCATTCTTCAACACAGCGAGTGCTCATCACTGTCCCTTCCATTTCCCACACCTAACTCTTGCTTGTTGGAGGCAGGGAACTGGTCTACTGGCTCTTTTGCACTGCACTCTCCCAAGCCCAGTTCCGTGACTTGTCTGCTGTGTGACCTTGGGCAAGTCACTTCACTTCTCTGTGCCTCACTTACCTCACCTGTAAAATGGAGATTAAGCCTGTGAGCCTCATGTGAGACAGGGAGTGTGTCCAACCCTGGCATTTAGTGCAGTGCCTAACACATAGTAAACACTTAAATACAATAATAATAATATTAATAATAATTATTATTATTATTACAGTGGGCTGCACACTGATGAATATGGTCCATCAAAGGAGCAGATTTGGGCCATCTGCAGTGAATTCCACATTCCAGAAGGTTCAGAAGAGAGGGGCAGCATTGTGACGGGATTCACCAGGAGAGCATCTCCCCCCACAACCGCCTCCCCCCCACCCCCCTCGACGCCCCGACCCCCAGAAACCTGACACACCTGCTGAGGGGGCGGGGCTCTTGTTTGTTCCCTCCATATCGATGCCTTGAGTGGAAGCAGCGTGGCCTAGAAGATAGAGCCCAGGCCTGGGAGTCAGAAGGACCTAGGTTCTAATCCTGCCTCCATCACTTGTCTGCTGTGTGACCTTGGACTTATTGCTTCACTTTGTTCCTCTGTTACTTCATCTGTGAAATGGGGATTAAGACTGAGAGCGCCATGAGACAAGGATTTTGTCCAACCTGAAAAGTTTGTATCTACTCCAGGGCTTAGTACAGTGCCTGGCACACAGTAATAGCTTAGCAAATACCAAAAAAGAAAAAGAAAGTGATACATACGCTTCACTCCCCTGAAATAAGCAACTGTGATCTCCACCTCTGAAAGATTAAAGGAGGCTCTACTCTCTAGAAATCCAGGGGAGTGGAAATTAACTACTGTTGGGACAGTAGTTCCCAGTAATAGTAGGTTCCCCTCTAGAATGTAAGCTCTTTAAGGGCAGGGAACATGTCTGCTAATTCTGTGGTATTGTACTGTCTCAAAGGGCTTAGTACACTGGTCTGCAGCCAATTAAGTGTTGAATAAATTCTTTTGAATGACTGACAAAGCGGCTGTTCTGCGAGTCTGCTAGGGGCCCTTAGGCAGGGCCCAATAGGCACCTGTCTGGAAGAACACTCTGACTTGGGGTGTCATCAGCAGGGAGAACTCACTGGAGGAGAGTGCAGGCCCAGCTTCGCTGAGATATTCACTCGTTTATTCAATCGCATATATTGAGCAGTTATTGTGCGGACAGCACTGTACTAAGCACTTGGGAAAGTACAATATAATAATAAACTGACATATTCCCTACCCATAGAGAGCTTAGAGTCAAGAGGGCAGACAGGCATGAGAATACATATATAAATTACAGATATGGACATAGAGCTGTGGAGTTTGGAGGACGTGATGCATGAAAGGGAGCAAGACAGGGTGATGCAGAAGAGAAGGGAGAAGAGCAAAGGAGGGCTTAGTCAGGGAAGGCTGCTGGGAGGAATGCTGACAGGATCCTAAGCCAACCTCATGAGGGACTTGGCACTTAGACTCAGCTTTGTTTTTAAGAAAATAAAATGTTCTTTGTTAAGCAGTTATTACATGCCAGGCCCTGTACTAAGCACTGCGGTAGATACAAGTTAATCAGATCTGACACAGTCCATGTCCCACATGGGACTCACAATCTTCATTGCTGTTTTAGAGAAGAGGTGAATGAAGTCCAGCAGAGTGAAGTGATTTGCTTCACTCATGGCACTCAGCAGAACAGCGGTAGGGCTAGGATTAGAACTCAGGTCCTTCTGAATTCCAGGCCTGTGCTCTAACCGCTAAATGACACTGCTCTAGATGCACCACGGAGTGAGGCAGAGATTCCGGTTTTTCAAACTGACGTCACATCATGTCCAGGTTGTTTCCTCCTGGAGGAATCCACTGTGTTAGTACACAACCACCCGGCAGAGCTGCTGGCCACATGAGGAAACACAAAGGAGTGTAACATTTCAAAAGCTTAACAAAGTCACTTTATTTACTTCATCTCCTCACTTTAACCACACATGGCCATGCAACAGAGCCCCTTCAACCCAAAGGCAGTGGCCTCAGTTCCCTCTAGAGCAGACTACTCTTCAACAGTTGTGTCACTGCACAGAGAGACAAGTAGAAACACAACTCAGTGTTTACCAAAGCATCTAAAAATTTCTTTTTTCCACAGGAGTTTGTGACCTGAGTGAGATGCCTCTAGACCCATCTTTCTGCAACTTGAAAAAAACTATATAGATTTAAGTTAAAACAGACCGATCCCACCCTTGATTCTAAGACTAGACAGATGGTGCGGTAGAGGATATTGCCTGAGAAAAACAAGCCAAACTTTCAGGTTCCTGTCTGTTGATTCCGAAGGCCCCACCTGTCTGGGGGGGGTTCACCCACCTTGGAGGCTGCGGGTAGAATGGGGTTTGAACATAAGAAACTGTGTGATAAGCGGGTGGTGTCTGCTTACCTTCACAACAGGGTCGGGAGAAAGCAATGTTACCACTTGCTGAGCCCTCAATCACCCACCTGAGAGCCCTGCAGTCTGTATAGTGGGCGGAGCCTCAAAGTGGAGGCACCCGTGAGACAGCCCACCACTTAACCCTTGCCTGGAAGCACCATGTCTGCCCTTGAAGGCCCTCTCTGCAGCCTGGCATGGGTTTAATACCTCAATCTCCCTCCTGAGTACTCTTATTTCAGTTTATCTTGGAATGTCTCTCTCAATCAATTGTATTATTGAGCGCTCACTGTGCAGAGCACTGTACTACGTGCTAGGGACACTACAATATAATAGAGTTGGTGGACAGGTTTCCTGCCCACAACATTCATTTATGCGTTCATTCATTTAATCGTACTTACTGAGAGCTTACTGTAAAGAAAGCACTGGACTAAGCACTTGGAAGAGTACAATATAACAACAAATAGACTCCGTTCCGTTCCCTGCCCACAAGGAACTTACGGTCCAGCTTCTAGCCAGAAGCCCCAAACCAGCTGAAGCTGGTTTTCACCATAGCCTGGTTTTCCTGGCCAATTCCCACAGCCGTGAGGGGTGGACTGGTGACTGGGAAGGGGCACTGGAGGAGGAAAGGGGCACCAGGGGGAATGGAAGACTGGGTCCCCTTCCCCCATGGGGGCCACTAGAATCCTCTCCAGAAATGAAGCCTTCTTGGAAAAGCAGCTCTGAGGCCCTGTTCTGTCCCCGCTGCCAGGGCCCCGAAGCCTGGTTCTGTCTCCCCTGGAACTCAGAAAGCTGAGAATTCAACTGAGGGAGGCCATTCCTGTCAGAGATAGCAGAAAGGCAGGCCACCTAGTGGAGAGAGTGCTGATCTGGGAGTCAGAAGAACTGGGTTCCAATCCTGCCTCTGCCACTTGCCTGCTGTGTAAAGTGATTTATCCACTCTTTGCCTCAGTTTCTTAATCTGTAGGATGGGGATTCAATACCTGTTCTCCCTTCTTTTTTACGGTCTTTGTTAAGCACTTTAAATATGTGCCAGAAGCATACTAAGGCCTGGGATAGATCATCAAGTTGGACCTAATCCATGTCCCACAGGCAGCTCACAGTCTTAATCTCCATTTTACAGATGAGGCAACTGAGGCACAGAGAAGTTAAGTGGCTTGCCCAAAGTCACACAGCAGACAAGTTGCCGAGCCAGGCTTAGAATCCACAAAGCCCATGCTCTTTCCACTAAACCACGCTGCTTCTCTATGCCACCACGCTTATTATTATTATGTGGGAGTGGGGTGGGAGCCAGCTGGTTTCTCAACAGATTTCTGTTCTCTCTCTCCTCCCTCTGCCTTGTTAACTAGAGGAGGGTGGTTTGATTTGGCTTGGCAGGCCGGACACTGCTGAAAAGGGCACGTGGGAGATTAATCTAGATTAGTGCATCAGCCTCCTTTCTGACCTCCCAACCTCCTGCCTCTCCCCACTCCAGTCCATATTTCACTCCATTGCCCAGATTCTCTAGCTACAGAAACCTTCAGGACACATCACCCGACGCCCTCCTCAAAAATCTCCAGTGGTTGCCTATCCACCTCTGTATCAAACTAAAACTTCTCACCCTTGGGCTATAAAGGGTTCCATCACCTAACCGCTTCCTACCTCACCTTCTCTCCTTCTACAACCCAGCCCACAGACTTGGCTCTTCTGGTGCTAACCTTGCTAACCTTCTCACTGTGCCTCGTCCTCACCTGTCTTGCCACTGACCCTTGGCATGCCCTCCCTCCTCAAATCTTCCAGAGAATTACTCTCCCCCCCTTCAAAGTCTTACTGAAGGCACATCTCCTCCAGGAGGCCTTCCTAGACTAAGCCTCACTTTTCCTCAGCTCTCACTTTGTGCATCACCTGACTTGCTCCCTTCGCTTTTCCCCTCTCTCCCAGCCCCACGGCACTTATGTATCGGTCATTTTATTTATATTGATGTCTGTCTCTCCCCTCCTCTATGCTGTGAGCTCCTTGTGGACAGGGATTGTCTCTTTATTGCTGCATTGTACTTCCCCAAGCACTTAATACAGTACTCTGCACACAGTAAGCATTCAATAAATATGATTGAATGAAAGAATAATCGAGAGAGTTTATTTTACACAAACCACTTTACCAAGTGCTTGGAACAGTTCAACAGACCTGGAAGATGTGATCCCTGCCCTCAATGCTAAAATAAAGTTAAAAAGTTAATAAAGGTGTATTCCTACATCATGAGCATATGTGTGTGTGTGTGTGTGTGTGTGAGAGAGAGATTGCATACACCTGAGCTATCTGTGCATAGGTATGCAGTTCTATAGTTTGAGTTGTCCACTTTAGGGTGCTTGTATATGCCCAGCTATGGTGTCTCCTTATTGTCTGTCTGTTGGGTGACAATTCTGTGGCACGGGCCTGGGAGTCAGAATAATACTTATGGTATTTGCTAATCACTTACTCTGTGCCAGGCACTGTACTAAGCAAAGTCACGGGTTCTAACCCCAGCTCCACCATTTGTCTGCTTTGTGACCTTGGGCATGTCACTTCCCTTCTCTATGCCTTAGTTACCTCATCTGTACACCGGAGATTAAGACAGTAAGCCCAATGTGGGGCAGGGAGTGTACCCAACCTGACTTGCTTGTGTTCCCCACCGCAGGGCTTGATACACTGCCTGGCACTTTGGGGGCATTTTAACAAAGCTAACAATTAATTAATCCCAGCTCTGCTACTTGTCTGCTGTGTAAACTTGTTCTGGTCACTTAACTTCTTTGGGCCTCAGTTGCCTCACCTGTAAAATGGGGATGGAGACCGTGGGCCCTGTGTGGGACAGGCATCGGGTCCAGTCCAATGGCCTTGTATCTACCCCTGCGCTTGGGGCAGAGCCTGACCCATGGTAAGTACTTTACAAATACCCCAATTATTATTACTACTATTACAATAAAACATAGTTAGGGGACTAAGTCCCTGCCCACAAGGAGTTTACAGATTAGAGAGGGAGATAGACATGAATATAAATAAATGATGGATATCCTTTCATTCAATTGTATTTATTGAGTGCTTACTATGTGCAGAGCACTGTACTAAGTGCTTATCCTGGAACTTAGTAATCACTTAGTACAACACTTATAGTGATGATCATTATTAGAAAATAATATGTTGCCAACTTGTACTTCCCAAGAGCTTAGTACAGTGCTCTGCACACAGTAAGCACTCAATAGATACGATTGATTGATTGATAGAAAAGGGGGAGGGGAAAGCAGAGATCCAGAGAGGTTGAGGGACACCTCTTAGGTCACACAGCAAGTGACTTAAATACAACGGATTGACTTATTGACTGACTAGGTAGTGGAACCTGGGACAACTGCCCACCCCGTGCTACCCTCTCCCTGGCTTTTGGGTCTAGAGGGTCCTGCCTTCCATCTTAGCCTAGCCAGGCAAAGTTGATGGGCAGGGAGAAATCTGAGACTCTCCCGCCAATGAGAGCCACACTCTTCTGGGCCATTCCTCTAGAGACCCTCAGGCTAGATGAGGGGGAGAGAGAAGGTGAAAAAAAGGGTGTCATCACCCCTTCTCTTTGAGCTCTCAAGCTTCCAGCCCCCTTCCCTGGCCTGGGTGAGACTGAAGGAATGAGATCTAGGGGTCGGGGGTAAGGAATGAGGGTGCTAGGTTGTCAATCTTTAAGTTAGAAGCTGGTGGGATCCCTCCTGCTCTGAGTACACTGATGGTACCCCCACGTTATAGCCCTCTTGTGGGGCAGGGCCAGCTGCCAGGGGCTCAAGGAGACTCAGGGGCAATGAAGAACGTATGTATTTTATTCCAGATACATTTGGCCTTACAGGGCCCAGGCGGACATGGGGAAAGAGGGGAGGAGGAGAGGAGGGGTCCAGGCTGTGCCTTTTCCTTCAGTGTGCATGTGGGAAAAACACTTCGCATCGTCCCACTCTCAGAATTGCTACTTCTCCTCTCCCACCACTCCTCCAGGAGGGATGGATGACACATGGCAGTCACACACACATACACGCAGATAGACACACATACCCCTGACTCCTCCTGTCCCTATACCCCTCTCTCTCAGGGGCACACCCCTCAGGTGGGAAAGCCAGTCTGTACTCTTGAAGCCAGAGACGGGCAGATAACTCCAAATGGACCAGACCTGGAGGAAGTCGCGCTGACTATAGAATTAAGGGCCTCAGGCGACTCCACAACTGGTCTTGCGGTCCATCATCAGAGCACCTGTCCAGAACTCTAGACCCCTATTTCCAGAACCTGTCTTCCCGTCCAAAGAGGGGCGGCCCCTCTCACCCTGCTGTGGTCCCGGCCCTTGTTCTCACACCAGAGACACACACACACACATACATCCATCATCTCTAGGAGTTGCCAGAGATTGGTTTGGAACTTTGGAACCCATGATGCAGTATTTGACCCTTGCCCAACATAGAAAATGGCATTGTCTGGAGAGAGGGGATACAGTTGTGGGCTGGGGGGTAGGGTGGGTTGGGGGGAGCGGGGAGGGGTGGCCAAGTGGCAGCAGCCTGGTGCCAAACAACTGCCTCTCGGTGGGGCAGGTGCAGTGCTGTGGCATCCCGTGAGTGGCCGGTTAGTCCTCCACTGTCCACAGGCCTGGGTGGTCCCGTTCAGGTCCGGATTATGGCTTCCTGGGGATGGATTTGAGCATTGGTTGGCTGATGAGGTGTGCCCCAGCCCACCACTGGGGAGAGTGCTAACCAACAACAACAATAATAATAATAATAATAATAATAATAATAATAATAGCATTTATTAAGCGCTTACTATGTGCAAAGCCCTGTTCTAAGCATTGGGGAGGTTACAAAGTGATCAGGTTGTACCATGGGGGACTCACAATCTTCATCCCCATTTTACAGATGAAGGAACTGAGGCACAGAGAAGTGAAGTGGCTTGCCCAAATTCACATAGCTGACAATTGGTGGAGCCGGGATTTGAACCCGTGACCTCTGACTCCAAAGCCTGTGCTCTTTCCACTGAGCCACGCTGCTTCCCAATCACAGTTGGGAAGAGGGGTTGTAGGGGGCGGGGAGTGGGCGCAGAAAGAGAAGAGAAAGCTTGGATTGGTCTCCAGTGGGGAGCCCAGTCCTCCAGCCAGGGAGCCGGAAGTTAGATGTTGGGTCGGATCCTGCGCCAGGTTCACTACTGGGCCAAGTGGGACTCGCTCACTGATCTTATTTGTGAAGTATAAGGATGTAGTCGATCGTGTGTATGTGTAGCAGGGGATAAGGATCCCTTCACTGTCTTGTCTCAAGCACTTAGTATAGTGTTCAATACATACCACTGATTCCTCGCACTTGTTACCAAGAGACCTCGAACAGTCCCAGGGTCGGGGCATGACACGTCATCCTGTCTGCAACCAAAATGTCCTCAAGGAGGTTGGGTCTGGCATGGCTGGTCTCCCATGGTGCATCTGGGGTCCAGCCTTCTTCCTTGGCCCTAAGGATATATCTGGTCAGGTGTCAGGGCACTCTTTCTCTGCCCCCCTGCTTGGGGGGGGAGAGGGAGGGAGGGAGAGAGGGAGAAGGAGAGGGGGAGGGAGGGGGAAGGGGAGGGGAAGAGGGGGAGGGAGGGGGGAGAAGGGGAGAGGGAGAGACGGGAAGAGGGGGAAAGGGAGAGAGGGAGAGAGAGAGACCCTCCAAGGCAGAGATAGCACAGAGCTCAGGTTGCCGTTCACATACCCTGTAGGGGAGGCTCTGGCTGGCTTTGTCACCCCAAGGCAGGACACCTCAGGCAGTCTGAATTTCCCACAATGAGAGTTTTAAAAGCCTGCAGACCTCCTCCCGACACACCCACAAATCCAGTTCCCTAGGGTCTTACCTCGAAGCAGGGTTGTCTGGGAGACTTCTCCAGGGGGCCAGAAAGAAGCTGGGCTTCTGCCTTTTCTCTTCATGCAGCCAAGGCCCTGAACACTTACCCAGTGCCAGTCTCATCCTTCACCCCTGCTCCTCCTCCCCTCCACCAACAGTAGAGCCTGATTGGGGCGTCTGACCCCAAGTTTGGTCTGACTTGAGAAAGACCACACCCCATGGAGCACCTTCTTTGGCAAGTTGGGTGGAAGAGACACAGCCCCTGCCCACTGGGAGCTTATAATCTAAGTTGGTCAGTCGAATGGATTTGACCTCTGTGTTCAGAGCACTGTATTAAATCCTTGAGAGAGTACATGAGAACAATAACAGACACACGCCCTGCCCACATCGAGCTTATCAGTGAGAGGGGGAAGCACTGACTTTGGAACAATATGGTACAACTCTTCAAAGAGTTCAACACTACATACCATACACGGCCCCTACTCCGAAGAAGCTTTCAGGCTACACGAAAGACGTTAAAACTGAGTTACACACAGGTGGAATGGCATATACGGGGTCAATACATGAAGTCGCGCATGCTGAACTCAAGGCAAGTAAAGGGAAGTACAAGTACATAGAAATAGTAAATCAAAACAGAGACAGTGAAGGGTGGAAGTATTGCATTAAGACAGCAATAGTGATTATTGAAGGCTCTTTGACAGAGCACTGGACGAAGAACACGTCGGGGGTGAAAGGCCTCAATTGCTAAGGATGCCAGTTTCAGTCAGTCAGTCGTGTTTATCCTGCAATTACTATGGGTAGAAAACAATACCACAATTGACAGATTCCCTAGCCACTATGAGCTTACAGCGTAGAGGGGGAGAAAAACATTAATATAAATAAATTATACCGATTCCATTAGGAGCCATGACGAGTGGAGAGAGAGAAGTCATCTGAGATCTTAGGCCGACTAGGTTCCGACTCAGTTTCCCAGTTACTCGGTATCTACTGAGTACTCAACGAATGCCGTTGGTGACTCAGGTTTCTGCTGTTACAACCGTGCTCCGAGCCAGTCCGTCATATTTATCAATCGCATAGTACTGTACTAAGTGCTATGCGCTCATTCATACTCATTTGCTCCCACGGCTTCAACTATCATCTCTACGCTGATGACACCCAAATCTACATCTCTGCCCCTGCTCTCTCTCCCTCCCTTCAGGCTCGGGTCTCCTCCTGCCATCAGGACATCTCCATCTGGATGTCTGCCCGCCATCTAAAACTCAGTATGTCCAAGGCTGAACTCCTTATCTTCCCTCCCAAACCCCGCCCTCTCCCTGACTTTCCCATCACTGTTGACGGCACTACCATCCTTCCCGTCTCACAAGCCCGCATCATTGGTGTCATCCTCGACTCTGCTCTCTCGTTCACCCATCACATCCAATCCATCACCAAAACCTGCCAGTCTCAACTCCGCAACACCGCCATGATCCGCCCTTTCCTCTCCATCTAAACTGCTACCCTGCTGGCTCAATCTCTTATCCTATACCGACTGGATTACTGCATAAGCCTCCTCTCTGATCTCCCATCCTTCTGTCTCTCCCCACTTCAGTCTATACTTCACACTGCTGCCCAGATCATCTTTGTGCAGAAACGCTCTGGGCATGTTACTCCCTTCCTCAAAAATCTACAATGGCTACCAGTCAACCTACGCATCAGGCAAAAACTCCTCACTCTTGGCTTCTAGGGTCTCCATCACCTAGCCCCCTCATCATCATCAATCGTATTTATTGAGCTCTTACTATGTGCAGAGCACTGTACTAAGCACTTGGGAAGTACAAATTGGCAACATATAGAGACAGTCCCTACCCAACAGTGGGCTCACAGTCTCCCTTCTCTCCTTCTACAGCCCAGCCCGCAACCCCGGCTCCTCTTCCACTCACCTCCTCACTCTGCCTCATTCTCGCCTGTCTCACCATCAACCCCTGGTCCACGTCCGCCCCCTGGCCTGGAATGCCCTCCCTCCGCACATCTGCCAAGCTAGCTCTCTTCCTCCCTTCAAAGCCCTACTGACAGCTCATTTCCTCCAGGAGGCCTTCCCAGACGGAGCCCCCTCTTTCCTCTCCCCCTCCCCATCCCCCCGCCCTACCTCCTTCCCCTCCCCACAGCACCTGTATATATGTTTGTACAGATTTATTACTCTATTTATTTTACTTGTAAATATTTACTATTCTATTTATTTTGTTAATGATGTGCATCTAACTTTACTTCTATTTATTCTGATGCTACCTGTCCACATGTTTCGTTTTGTTGTCTGTCTCCCCACCTCTAGACTGTGAGCCCGTTGTTGGGTAGGGACTGTCTCTACATGTTGCCAACTTGTACTTCCCAAGCGCTTAGTACAGTGCTCAGCACACAGTAAGCGCTCAATAAATACGATTGATTGATTGTACTTCCCAAGCGCTTAGTACAGTGCTCTGCACACAGTAAGCACTCAATAAATATGAATGAATGAATGAATTAATTAATTAATTAATTAATTAAAGTGCTCGGGAGATTACGATATAACACATGCATTCCCTGCCCACCACGACATTACAGTCTACTCCACACATTTAGGGCTATTGAACCCCAACTCATTCCCGGGCTTTGGGGGAGCTATAATGAGTTCAATGGGAGTTAAAGGGGAGACTTGTATCTTGGTACAGTGATCGGGAAGCCCATAAAGGAAGTCCCCGGATAACCAGCTGAGGTCGGCGCAATCCTGTACTCGAGGGGCATCCAGTTTTAGAGCCCTCGAGGGACGCACCACGGACTGCCATCCCGCCCCTCCCCTGGCGACGGATCTCAGATCCCGCCTGGAGGACTCACAGTATGATGCGCCAATACTGACCCTTCCACGATGGAGCCACAGCTCTGAATCCAACCAAGAGGGCACAGCAAATTCTAGCTAACTACCTAGAAATTCTAGCTAACTGGAGGCTGGCAAGAGCACAAGGAAAAGGGCACAAAGAAAAGGGCACAATGACAGAGACATACACAGAGAGACAGTGAGCATGCATGCCCATGCATGCCATGTTTTCTGCCCCCATCCCATTCTCCCTCCCCCGATCCCATTCTACCTCCCCCCGATCCCATTCTCCCTCCCCCCTCCGCAAAACCCTCTTCTCCAAACCCAGAGCATCAGTCACCCCCCCTCAAAATACACTTAGTAGCATCACAACCCCTTAACTTCTGCTCCAGAGATATGTTGTTGTCCCAGTTGAACACTTCTCTTCCTGGAGCACAGACTTATCTCCCAGTCAACAAAACCCAAAACCTGTGTCACGTGTGGCATCCCCTGCCCCTCTAGGGCATGAATACTGTAGCCAAATCAGAGGCTGGGCCCTAAACACTATTACCCCATACATCAGTGTCTATGCCCTGCCCATATCGAGCTTACCAGCTAGAGGGGAAGCATTGACTTTGGAACAATATGGTACAACTGCTTCAAAGAGTTCAACACTACATAGCATACACGACCCCTACTCCTTAGAAGCTTTCAGGCTACAGGACAGGCAATGGTGGAATGGTATATACAAATTTGGTACAGGAAGTTGCACATGCTGGACCCAAGGTAAGCTTGAAAGGGCAGTACAAGTATATAGAAAACAGAGTAAATTAGGTGGCAGTATTGCATTAATACAGCCATAGTGATTATTGAAGACTCTCTGGCAGAGCACTGAATGAAAAACCCGATGGGGGTGAGAGGCCTCAACTGCTAAGGATGCCAGTTTCAGTCAGTCAGTTGTATTTATCTGACACTTACAGTGGGCAGAGCACAATACCACAATCGACAGAAATATTCCCTGGCCACTACAAGCTTACCGTGTAGAGTGGGAGACACATGCTTTATCATTATTATTATTATTATTATTATTGTTGTTGTTGAGTGCTTACTGTGGGCAGAGCACTGTACTAAGCACTTGGGAGAGTACAATGCGACATGGCTTGGTGGATAGAGCACGGGCCTGGGAGTCAGAAGGCTGTGGGTTTCAATCCAGACACTGCCACTTATCTGCTGGGTAACCTTGGACAAGCCACTTGACTTCTCTGTGCCTCAGTTTCCTGTAAAATGGGGGTTAAGCCTGTGAACCTTGCATGGGGCAGGGACTGTGTCCAACCCAATTTGCTTGTATCCACCCCAGCACTTAGTATAGTGCTTGGAAGTGCTTAGTACAGTACATGGAAATCATATATATATATGATATATATATATATATATATAGAAACAGCATGGCATAGTGGCTACAGCACGGGCCTGGGAGTCAGAAGGTCACGGGTTCTAATCCTGGCTCTGCCACTTGTCAGCTGTGTGGCCTTGGGCAAGTTACTTCACTTCTCTGGGCCACCTCAGTTCCCTCATCTGTCAAATGGGGATTGAGATTGTGAGCCCTATGTGGGACAGGGACTGTGTCCCCGGCCCACGTCCTCCCCACCTCCCCCGCGGGCCCACGTCTTCTCCCTGGTCTGAATGCCCTCCCTCCGCACATCCACCAAGCTAGCTCTCTTCCTCCCTTCAAAGCCCTTCTGAGAGCTCACCTCCTCCAGAAGGCCTTCCCAGACTGAGCCACCTCTTTCCTCTCCCCCTTCCCCCCATCCCCCCGCCTTACCTCCTTCCCCTCCCCACAGCACATATATACATGCATGTATGTTTGTACATATTTAATACCCTATTCATTTAGTTTACTTGTACATACTTATACTATTTCTTTTATTTTGTTAATATGTTTTGTTTTGTTGTCTGTCTCTTCTAGACTGTGAACCCGCTGCTGGGTAGGGACTGTCTCTCTATGTTGCCGACTTGTACTTCCCAAGCGCTTAGTACAGTGCTCTGCGCACAGTAAGTGCTCAATAAATACGATTGAATGAATGAATGAATGAATGAATGAATGAATGAATGAACCCAATTTGCTTGAATCCATCCCAGTGCTTAGTACAGTGCCTGGAATACAGTAAGTGCTTAACAAATACCATCATTATTATTCATTCATTCAATCGTATTTATTGAGTGCTTACTGTGTGCAGAGCACTGTACTAAGCGCTTGGGAAGTACAAGTTGGCAACATTATTAGTATTATTACATAAGCACTGTGGGGCTGGGAGGAGGAATGAATAAAGGGAGCAAGTCAGGGCAATGTAGAAGGGAGTGGGGGAAAAGGAAAAGAGGTTTAGTTAGAGAAGACCTCTTGGATGAGAGAGATGTGCCTTCAATAAGGTTTTGAAGTAAGGGGAGAATAATTGTCTGTCCATTTGAGGAGGGAGGGCATTCCAGGCCAGAGTCAGGATGAAGGCAACTGGGGAGAAATAGATGAAGTCGAAGTACAGAGAAACAGCCTTAAAAAGAACAAAGTGTTTGGGCTGGGCTCTAGTAGGAGACATTTGTGGTGGGAAGCTGAAATTGACTAGTAACAATGCTCAAAGGTAACATTCTCCTGCTCAAAGTATCACCCGCCCCCACCCCCCCGTCTCCCCACTCCACTCCCCAATGACTGAAAGTTCCAGCCTCCTTTACCCTGGCCCTGACAGTAATTTCCCAGGGCCTGTGAATTCGGGATTGGGTGGGCTTCTAAGAGTGACTAGAGTGGTTGAATACATGTGCGACTCAAAACTCACAAGAGGCCTTATTAGAAAGCAACAGGAGGAAATAAATACCCAAAGGAAAGCACAGAACAAGGTGGGGAGGGGAGGGAGGGAGTGGCATACGAACCAACAGCCAAGATTACTGAGAGCAAATTGGAATTAGAGTCTTAATAGCCGGTGCCGGATTGATCTGTCACCGAATTCCCCAACTCCTTGAAGTTTTAACTTCAAACTTGTTCCATGTTTGTTACAATGTTTCGGGACAATTTTTCAGTTTGTTTCAAAAAAACAAAATTACAGCTCTGGCCAAAAACTGCAATCTATTTTCCAAACTGAGAGCTGAAATCCTGTGAAAGGTTGATTGGGCCTCCGGGGACTTGGGAGGTCAGTCTCCGTAGCAACAAAGGTCTGATAAACACCACCCTTAGAGTATGGCAGAGCTCTTTCTAATGTTCTAAAGAAAAAGCTTGCAAGTGAATTGAAAGTTTAAAATGGAGGTGGGTTCGGAGGGTGTTTTGCTTTAGGTGGGAATTTGAAAAACCCTCAGAGCAAGTAGATGGAGGGTGACATTAGGGTAAGCAGCATGCCTGAGTGGCTAGAGTATGGGCCTGGAAGTCAGAGGGTCCTGGGTTTTAATCCCAGCTCCACTACATGTCTGCTGTGTGACCTTGGGCAAATCACTTCACTTCTCTGGGCCTCAGGTCCCTCATCTGTAAAATGGGGATGGATTAAGAGTGTGAGCCCCATGTGGGACAAGGACTATGTCCAACCTGGTTACTTTGTATCTATCCCAGTGCTTAGAACTGTGCTTGGCACATAGTCAGTGCTTAACAAGTACCCTGATTATGATTATTTTGCCTTTAAGAGAGGGAATTGACTATTTCTTGCTAAACCTGTCATCTGAAAACCTCAATCCTATTCCGAGGGTTGGCTTGCTGAGATTTGGATGCGGAGGGAAAATACATCATGATGAATGTAGGGGAAAGGAGGGGGGGGGGAAGAAGAGAGGGAGAGAGAGAGAGAGAGAGAGAGAGAGAGAGAGAGAGAGAGGAGAGAGAGAGGCGTGTGCATGCAAGCAGAGGGAAGATGCATGTCTGTTTCTGCCTTTAAACTTTGCCTTTCTAAGCCTATGATTCTCTATGTGTCTCTCTTCTGTGTTTCTCTCTCTCTGTCTGTACATAATTTATTTATTTATATTAATGCCTGTCTCTCTCTTCCTTTAGAGTATAAACTCTTAGGGGGCAGGGAAACATCTACCAACTCTGTTATAGAGGATTCTCGTAAGAACTTAGTACAGCACTCTGCACTTCAGTAAGGTCTCAATAAATGTGATTGATTCATGGATTGATGGATTGAATGGTTTTGTAGAAAGGGCAGCAGAGTGAAGTATGAACTGGAGTGGGGAGACAGGAGGCTGGGAGGTCAGCAAGGAGGCTGGGATAGGATAAGCGCTTGGATTAACGTGATAGCAGTTTGGAGGGAGAGGAAAGGGCGTAGTTTAGCAACGTCGTGAAGGTTGAACCAACAGGATTTAGTGACAGATTGAATATGTGGGTTGAATGAGAGAGACGAGTCAAAGATAACACGAAGATTATGGGCTTGTGAGACAGGAATGATGGTGGTTCTCTCTACAGTGATGGGAGAACAGGGTTTGGGTGAGAAGATGAAGAGTTCTGTTTTGGACACATTAAGTTTGAAGTGATAGCAGGACCTCCAAGTAGAGATGTCTTGTAGGCAGGAAGAAATGAGAGACTTCAGAGAGGGAGAGAGATTTGGGAATCATCCCCTTAGAGGAGGTAGACAATGATCACAACTAACAATCTCACCTTTAAATATGCTAGACAAAATATGAATGTTTGTCGTAAAGCAAAGGGATTCCAATTTCTATGCCTTCCAGAGTCAGAATGAAATTAGCACAGGTGGTTTTGTTTGGGAAAATGATCACTTAGTCCCAAATCTCACCGACTGCCTGATTGCCAAGTTGGGTGAAAACAGATTGAAAGGCCAGGCTTCACTACAGGGAGCCCCGCCAACGGGCATTTGTACGGGCTAAACCCGAGGGAGACGCAAGGTTGCCACCCCTGCCCTCACTGGGGCTACCTTTTCACCTTTTTACCGAGGAAAGAAGCAGCATGGCTCAGTGGAAAGAGCACGATGGTTCTCATCCCTCCTCCGCCACTTGACTAATGTGTGACCTTGGGCAAGTTACTTTTCTGCACTTCAGTTACCTCATCTGTAAAATTGTGAGCCCCATGCGGGACAACCTGATTACCCAGTATCTAGCCCAGTGCTTAGAACAGTGCTTGGCACATAGTAAGCGCTTAACAAATACCGGAGTAATACTAATAAATAACTGAGGCCCAGAGAGGTTGAGTGACTCATCCAGGGCCCCCCATAGCACGCCAAGGATCGCAGCCCAGAGAGCCTGATTCCTGACTCCCAATCCCGGGCCTGGACTCTTTCCAACAGATCTTCTCAGGTCTTCCCCCTTCTGCACGTGAAAGAAAAGTGATTGTGAGAGTGAGAAACAGCGTGGCCTAGTGGATAGAGCACCAGCCTGGGAGTCAAGGACTTGGGTTCTAATCCTGCCTCTGCCACTTCATTCATTCAACTGTATGTGTTGAGCGCTTACTGTGTGCAAAGCATGGTACTGGGCACTTGGGAGAGTACAATGCAACAACAAATAGACACATTCCCTGCTCACAATGAACTCGTAGAGGGGGAGAACTTGCCTACTCTGCGACTTTGAGCAGGTCACTTCACTTCTCTGGGCCTCAGTTACCTCATCTGTGAGGGGATTAAGACTGTGAGCCCCACATGGAATACGGACTGTGTCCAATCAGGGCTGGGCTGTCCCTGATGTCGGATAGGACCCGGGCCTGGGAGTGAGAAGGTCATGGGTTCTAATCCTGGCTTTCCCACTTGTCTGCTAGGTTACCTTGGGCAAGTCACTTCCCATCTCTGAGTCAGTTACCTCTTCTGTAAAGTGGGGATTGAGATTGCGATCCCCACATGGGACAGGGACCAAATCCAACATGATTTGCTTGTATCCCTTCTAGACTGTGAGCCCACTGTTGGGTAGGGACCGTCTCTATATGTTGCCAACTTGTACTTCCCAAGCACTTAGTACAGCACTCTGCACACAGTAAGCGTTCAATAAATACGATTGAATGAATGAATGAACTATAAAGCCCCATGGCTCAGCGGAAAGCTCCTGGGCCTGGGAATCAGAGAACCTGGGCTCTAATCCCAGCTCTGCCAATTGTCTGCTGGGTGACCTTAGGCAAGTCACTTAATTTATCCTTGCCTCAGTTCTCTCATCTGCAAAATTGGGAGTCAATGCCTGTTCTCCCTCCTACTCAGACTGTGAGCCCCATGGGGAACTTGATTATCTTGTGTCTACCTCAGCACTTAGTACTGTGCTTTTTTTTGTAATGGCATTTATAATGTGCTTACTACATGCCAAGCACTGTTCTAAGCGTTGGGGTATATTCAAAGAAATCAGGTTGGACACAGTGCATGTCCCACATGAGGCTCACAGTCTTAATCCCCATTTTACAGATGAGTTTAACTGAAGTACCAAGAAGTTAAATGATTTGTCCAAGGTAACACAGCAGATAAGTGACAGAGTCCAGATTAGAACCCAGGCCCTCTGATTCCCAGACCCACCGTCAGGCCCAAGCATATAGTAAGTGCTTAAAAAATACCAATAATAAATAATAATAAACAAAATAGCAATAATCCATAATAATAATACTAATAATCTCTGCAAATATTCATTAAATCAATTCAAAGGACTCATCTGAAAGGTCATTTTTCTGTTCACTCACTTCAGGACTCTCTTCCCTACAGGCTTCTCCTCCACCTTCTCTGAGACTAAGTGACTTGGGTATCCCAGCTCAAGGCAGTTGAGCTGGCCCTGATGACTAGAAATCAATCCACCCAGCAATGGTATATATTGAGAACTCACTTTTTGCAGAGAACTGTACTAAGCACTTGGGAAGACACAAAATAACAGAATTGGTAGACACATTCCCTGCCCTGAATGAGCTTACAGTCTAGAGGGAAAGAAACTGGAAAGAAGAGGATTTAGTACCTGAGCCTCTGCTCCTGATGCTTCGAAGACAGGGTTACATTCACCTTTGTGGTACTCTTCTCTACAATCATGGCAGAATTCAAACTGAAAAAAAAAAACAACCATCTGTCCATCAAAGTGGGTTCACAGTCTAGAAGGGGGAGACAGACAACAAAACAAAACATATTAACAAAATAAAATAAATAGAATAAACATGTACAAATAAAATAAGTAAATAAAGAGTAATATAAGATGAATAAATAAATAAATAAATAAATAAATAAATAAATAAATAGAGTAGTACACATGGTAAGAGCCCGCTGCGGGACAAGGCCTGTGTCCAACCCGATCTCCTTGGGAGCCACCCCGGCGTTCATTCATTCATTCAATCGTATTTATTGAGCGCTTACTGTGTGCAGAGCACTGTACTAAGCACTTGGGAAGTACAAGTTGGCAACATATAGAGACAGTCCCTACCCAACAGTGGGCTCACAGTCTAAAAGGGGGAGACAGAGAACAAAACTATACTAACAAAATAAAATGAATTGAATAGATATGTACAAGTAAAATAGAGTAATAAATATGTACAAACATATATACATATATACAGGTGCTGTGGGGAAGGGAAGGAGGTAAGATGAGGGGGATGGAGAGGGGGACGAGGGGGAGAGGAAGGAAGAGGCTCAGTCTGGGAAGGCCTCCTGGAGGAGGTGAGCTCTCAGTAGGGCCTTGAAGGGAGGAAGAGAGCTAGCTTGGCAGATGGGCAAAGGGAGGGCATTCCAGGCCCAGGGGATGACGTGGGCCGGCGGTTGATGGCGGGACAGGCGAGAACGAGACACAGTGAGGAGATTAGCAGCAGAGGAGCGTAGGGTGCGGGCTGGGCCGTCCCGCAGCCTTTGCCTCAGTGTGTTGGTTCTGGTTGTAGAGCGGGCACCTGGCCTTCTGGGCAGAGAGACATGCGGACTGCTGCTGCTGCTCCTCCTGCTGCTGCTTGTCCTCAGCCTCCTGGCCCTGGTCACCGTCTGACTCCCGACCCAGGTCCCCCTCTGGTAGTACTTCACCATCATCCCAGCGGCTGGTTGGGGGCGGTCGGACCAGCGCCAGCCTCGCCACCCGTCGCTCACCTCGCCGCTGCCACCACCATGAGGAGGCCACTCGGCCAAAGCGAGTTTAGTCATAGATGACTCGAGTCAGTCAACCAATGGTATTTGCTGAGTGCTTACTGTGTGCAGAGTATTGTGCTAGAGAAGTGGAAAGAGTATGAGCCCGGTAGCCAGAGGACCTGAGTTCCAATCCCAGCTCTGCCACTTATTTGCTGTGTGTCCTTGGGCAATTCACTTCTCTGTGTCTCAATTCCCTCATCAGCAATTCAGTAGGGATTCAATACCCGTTCTCCCTCCTTCTTGGACTTTTAGCTTCATGTGGGATCTGATTTTCTTGTATCTACTCCAGTGCTCAGTATAGCACTTGACAAAGAGTACGCTTTTAAATACCAGAATAAACATTATTATCACTTAGCACTTGGGGGACTACAATAAAGCAAAAGCAAATTTAGTCATAGATGACTAGAGTTAATCGATCAGTGGTGTTTGTTTAATGCTTTGTCTGCACAGTTCGAACCAGAGATAATCATTCCACAGCTGATCTTTTTCCACTGCCTTCGACAGCCATGAGCCTGCTCTCTTTGCGTGACAGTGCGAGACTCTTCCCATCGCATTAGCTGGTGGATGAGATGTAAAACCAGTTGCAGGGTGGAAGAACCCCTGGAGGTGGATGAGTCTGTCAAAACAAGTAGGCCTTCCCTCACACATCTCCATTTGGTTCCTCTCTGGAGGACCTCCCCGGACCATCAGGCTATCAGGATAGAGTAGGGGAACATGACAAGAAACTTTCTTCATTTCCATTCAGCAACCCAAAACTTACAGGCTGCTAAAATGAAATGTGGCTAATAGTTTGCCATTAACCTGCTTTCAGTAGCTTAATACATCGTGACTGGTGGTAAACCCGGCCAGAAAAAAATATAAAAGGAGATTTACTTATTATAATTAGACATTTCAAATTAAAGACCTCAAAATGACTCTATCAACACTCCAAAATGTTAATACTAATTGAACCTCTTTTTCTTTATTTGTTAAAAGAAGGGAGAGTGGTTAACAGATGCATAAAAGTGCTATATGTTTCCAAAGCATATTCCTGCTTTAAGAATAATGCAAGCCTGTCACGAATTTGCTTGGAGGATCGACATCCATTACAACGTTAGCCAACTGAAGTGTAGGAAGTCATACGTTTCAGATTACAGTTCTCATTTCATGCTGCGGACATGGAGCATATTTAGGTGGGGAAAAATCTAGGGGCTCTCCGCGCACACACACATACATAGGTACATCAGCAAGTCATTCGATGGTGTTATTTCAGAGCTTACTGGGTGCAGATCATGAACTAAGAACTTGCGAGGCTATAATACAACAAAGTTAGTAGACACTTTCCCTCATGCAAAGGAGCTTACAGTCTAGAGGGGTGAATAAATAAATAAATAATTGATCACATATAATTTATAGTTATGTACATGATAGAGGCATCAATCCTCTTCCTTCAGAAGACTGCTTCTCCCATCCAGGATATGCACTTGCCCCATGGCACTGAGCATGTCTAGGGCAATAATATAATCTCACTGGGCTACCTGAAGAAGGTGGGGAAGTGAGTGGGTGGGAGAACCAATGGCTTTTCCTAATTTCTAAGTCTCAGGCCCATCAGATGTGTGTGCAGAAAGATTTTTCAGTTGGCCATAGTACATGGCTGGGGAAACCTGGCTGATTTTCCATGCTGCCGTTGATAAGAGTTCCACTGGAACAGCTGGTCTGGTGATTTCTGTAAACCTCTCTAATAATAATAACAATAATAATTGTATTAGTTAAGGGCACACTTTGTGCCAAGAACTGCAGTGAGTGTATGAAGAAGCATCATAGCCTAATGGAAAGAGCATGGGATTGGGCGTCAGAGGATCTGGGTTATAATCCCAGCTCCACCACACACCTGCTGTGTGACCTTGTGCAAGTCACTTAACTTCTCTGGGCCTCACTTGCCTCATCTGTAAAATGGGGATGAAGACTGTGAGCCCTATGTAGGATATGGGCTGTGTCTAATCTAATTACCTACCCCAGCACTTACTGACAGTGTTTGACACATAGTAGATGCTTAACAAATATCATAGAAACAAAAAAAATGCTCTGTAGTAGATACAAGATAATCAGTCCCTGTCCTACATGGGGATCATAGTGTAATCAGACACAGAGAAGTTGACCGTCTTGTCCAAGGTCACGCTACATGCAAGCGGTGGAGGTGGGTTTAGAACCCAAGTCCTCTGACTCTCAGGCCCAGTTTCTTTCCATTAGGCCACACTGTGTCTCAATCCCCAGAATTCACTTCCATCTCCAACAGTAGTAAAAATTACAGTAGGAAAGCTCAAGGCTTTGCTGGGTAGCTGCAACCAGCTTCTGATTGCCCTCAAGACCACACCAGGTTGAGGCCTGGTTCACTCTGAACACGGTGCATGTCAAGGAATTTGTGGTCCAAACAGTGTTTCTGACTAGGGTCTTTCTTCCCTCCTGAGACCTGGGACCCTGCCTTCTCTCTGCTCAGCTGGGGACCCAAGCACCTTTCCTGTTCGATTAACCATTGTTTTGTATTATCTTTAGGAAGAGCAGGGCATAGTAGAAAGAGCTTGGGCCCGGGAGTCAGAGGACCTGGATTCTAATCCCACTCTGCTACTTGTCTACTGTGTGATCCTGGACAAGTCACTTAGTTTATCTGTAAAATGGGGATTAAATACTTGTTCTCCCTCCTAGATTGTGAGCCCCCTATGGGACAGGGACAGTGACCAAACTGGTTAACTTGTATCTACCCTAGTGCTTTAAACAGTGTTTGTACATACAGTAAGCACCTTAACAATGATCATAATACTGATTAATAATTACTCTGCACCACTTTGCTCCTTCATTAATCAAGGTGATTGAGAAAACTGTCAAGAAAACAAATATTATCTGGAAAATATTGCTAGAGTCCACTGAAGCTCTTTCCCTCCTGAGACCAAATTGGGGCTGCTTTGCTGGACAACACCAAAATTGGGTTGACCATCCCCTGTTCGATATTGTTCTAGGAAGAACTGGGATTAAAAATTCTTCACCACGATGCAGTTGAGAGTTCAGTGAAAGCCCGATGACTGTGGCTGAGCTAGGCTCCCAGACAAGAAAATGATCAAAATCCAGTCAATTAGTAACAAGAAGGGAGGGGGTATAAAAAAGAACAACAACAACAAAAAAACAAACACAACAGAAAACACTACCGTCAAGATATTTTTAATATCTACTGAGGTTTAGGGTCACAAGAGTCAGGCTGTGGATGTGATTAGCAGAAGTCAGATGCCAAGTGCCAGACTGGGGAAAAAAGGCAGAATCTAGTTTATGGTCTAAGGCAAGAGAAGCTGTGTGGCTTAGTGGACAGAGCTTGGGCCTGGGAGTCAGAAGGACCTGGGCTTTAATCCTGGATCTGCCACTTGACTGCTGTGTGTGACCCTTGGGCAAGTCACTTCAGTTCTCTGTGCCTCAGAAACTTCATCTGTAACATGGGGATTAAGACCGTGATTCCCATGTGGGACATGGACTGTGTCCAACCTGATTAGCTTGCACCATAGCACTTAGTACCGTGCCTAGCAAGTAGTAATTGCTTAGCAAATACCATAAAAACCTCGAAATAAGAGAATGACCAAGTTAATATGCTCAAGCTTCCTTGGAACGTCACAGGGTAGAGCTCAGGAAGAGCCAAATTAATGCACTGCATAATGATCTCTTCAGGCTCAACTTCAGAGAAGGAAGAAGGTTGTATTTCACAGCTAACAGGAAGTTCCCAACTGCCTGATTCTCTATTGTTCTGCCCTCAAGGGAACTCAGCTCCGCTACTGATAGAGAATTTGGCCTCTTCTCAGAATGCTCCAAACAATTCTGTTTGGGATGGCTACCTCTTCTGCCTGGCCTGGGGGCTTTACTGTCTAACAAATACCACTAGTATTTGATAAATTCACAGATGAGGAGTCCATAATCAGTCACCAACTCTATTGTACTATACTCTCCCAAGCCCTTAGCGCAGCATTCTGCATTCTGCACACAGCAAGTCCTACAGAAAATCCACAAAATTGATGATTCTTTGATTGATTGAGTGGAAAATTAAGTCAAAGAAGTCAGTCATTGCATAGTTCTTCCAGGATATTCTGCCACATCTTGGAGAGAAAAGAAACAGCAGTGAGGCTGCTCCAGGAATCAAGAGGTGATTAGGGCTTTTTTTTTTGGCATTTGTTAAGTGCTTGCACTGTATTAATTGCTGGGGTGGATACAAGCTAATCAGATTGGACACATTCCATGTTGCTCATGGGGCTCACAGTCTTAATCTCCATTCTACAGATGAAGGAAGTGAAGCCCAGAGAAGTTAAGTGACTTGTCCAAGGTCCCAGAGCACACAAGTGGCGGAGCTGGGATTAGAAGTCAGGTCCTTCTGTCCGTATATTAGGATCATTTAATTCCAACATATTAATGTCTTTTATTCATATTACTGTCTGTCTTCCCCTCTAGACTGTATGCTTGTTATGGGCAGGGAATGTATCTGCTAATTCCGTTACACTGTACTCTCCCAAGTGCTTAGAATAATGTTCTGCACATAGTAAGTACTCAATAAATATGGTTGATTGACTGCTTTAAAAGTGGAGAAAACAAAAGCGCCGTGAACTATGGATGAGAAAGAATAGACCTTATTCGATGGAAGATTAGGTGTGGGGAAATGCCCTCCCTCCCCACATCCGCCAAGCTAGCTCTCTTCCTCCCTTTAAAGCCCTATTGAGACCTCACCTCCTCCAGGAGGCCTTCCCAGACTGAACCCCCTTTTTCCTCTAATCCTCCCCGTCCCCCCCGCCCTACCTCCTTCCCCTCCCCACTGCACCTGTATATATGTTTGTACAGATTTATTACTCTATTTATTTTACTTGTACATATTTACTATTCTATTTATTTTGTTAATGATGTGCATCTAGCTTTACTTCTATTTATTCTTATGACTTGACATCTGTCCACATGTTTTGTTTTGTTGTCTGTCTCCCCTTTCTAGACTGTGAGCCCGTTGTTGGGTAGGGACCGTCTCTAGACGGTCAATGAAGCACTGTGCTTTTGATAAAGGAGAATACTGTCTAAAGATGAGCCATAGAGAAGCTTGTATCTATGATAGAGCTTAGTACAGTGCCTGGCACATAGTGAGCACTTAAATACTACAATCATTATTATTGTTATTATTATTATTATGGATGAGATAACCCAAGAGGAGAAATTAGATGAGTACTCTGAGATGATAATCTATAGATTCAAGAAGCAGCATGGCTCAGTGGAAAGAGCATGGGCTTTGGAGTCAGAGGTCATGGGTTCAGATCCCAGCACCACCAATTGTCAGCTGTGTGACTTTGGGCAAGTCACTTAACTTCTCTGTGCCTCAGTTACCTCATCTGTAAAATGGGGATTAAGATTGTGAGCCCCACGTGGGACAACCTGATCGCCTTGTATCCCCCAGCACTTAGAACAGTGCTTTGCACATAGTAAGCACTTAACAAATACCATCATTATTATTATTATTACATGTTGCCAACTTGTACTTCCCAAGCGCTTAGTACAGTGCTCTGCACACAGTAAGTGCTCAATAAATACAACTGAATGAATGAATGAATAAGACAAAGGAGATGGCTAGATAGGGAAATTGTAGACAGTGATGGGAAAGACTGAAGGAGGGAAGAGGAGGCATTTTGAGGCCCTTCAGCAGGTATTGTGAATATGACCTTGCTGTTGTTTTTCTAAACCTCTTAATCCCCTTTTCTGCACTAAAGTATTAAGTACTAAGTCAATCAATCAATCATATTTATTGAGCGCTTACTGTGTGCAGAGCACTGTACTAGGCGCTTGGGAAGTACAAGATGGCAACATATACAGACAGTCCCTACCCAACAGTGGGATCACAGTCTAAAAGGGGGAGACAGAGAACAAAACCAAACATACTAACAAAATAAAATAGAATAGATATGTACAAGTAAAATAAATGAATAGAGTAATAAATATGTACAGGCATATATACATATATACAGGTGCTGTGGTGATGGGAAGGAGGTAAGATGAGGGATGGAGAGGCGGGCGAGGGGGAGAGGAAGGAAGGGGCTCAGTCTGGGAAGGCCTCCTGGAGGAGGTGAGCTCTCAGTAGGGCCTTGAAGGGAGGAAGAGAGCTAGCTTGGCAGATGGGCAGAGGGAGGGCATTCCAGGCTGTGAAATATCTCTGCCACATCCATTTCTATTCAAAGCAGAAGAAAACTCCAAAGGACAACTTGGTGTGAAAACCAAAAGTTCATATGCTGGCTTACTGGAGCACAGTGTGGTCTCTAATAATATTGCATCTAGTAAGTATCCCAATGGGTCTGATACTTTAGAAGAATAGAGGGATGTACACTGGTCCTATTGACCTATAATAAGATACATTTTTAGCAGAGAACACTGTAGTCTTTATGACCATGTGGGTGGGCCAAAGTTCTGTGAAGTTGTCATGGTACATTAGTTTAATTTTTATTTTATTTTTTGGTATTTGTTAAGTGCTTGGTATGTGTCAAACACTGTTCTAAGCACCGGGTTACCTACAAGTTAATCAGGCTGGATTCATTCTATGTCCCAAATGGGTCTCACAGTATAGGTAGGAGGGAAAACAGGTATTGAATCCCCATTTTGCAGTTGAGAAAACTTAGGCACGGAGAAGGTAAGTGACTTCTCAAGATCACACAGCAGGCAAGTGTGAGGAGTCAAGATTAGAACCCAAGTCCTCTGGCTTCCAGGCCTGGAGCTCTTTCCACATGGCCACCCTTTTTCTTCAGTTTGGCTTCTCTACCCCCAGTCTTAGTTCACCACCTCCTTGAAATGTAAGCCATATGCTTCCTCTTCTCAGATCTCACACATTCAATCAAGAATGGTTGCTCTTCCTAGGAGCTGAGCCACAGTGCCAACCAAGAGGTGTCACTGTTCATTTGCACTAGATGATCCAAGAATTACCGTGGATGAAATGACCATTGTGTTTTTTTGAAAAACAATAATCACACTGGGAAAGGGTGAATTTTCTTCGTGCAGGTGTCTGATTGGAAATGTGAACAACCATGCTTCACCCATAGGGCAGTTTCGGCGCGACCCTCCCACAGAAGCAGAGAAGCAGCTTGGCCTAATGGATAAAGCACGTGCCTGGGCATCAGAAGGACCTGGGTTCTCATGTCGGCTCTGCTACTTGTTTGCTGTGTGACCTTGGGCAAGTGACTTCACTTCTCTGTGCCTCAGGTACCTCATCTGTAAAATGGAGATTGAGACTGGGAGACCTATGTGGGTCAAAGACTGCGTCCAACTGATTACCTTGTATCTACCCCAGCGCTTAGTTCAGTGCCTGGCAACTACTAAGTGCTTAACAAATACCACAGGTATCTACAGAGCCAAATCACACATAGAATCATTTCTCAAAAAAGGCCTATACTTGGAAACCAGTGGGCATTAGGCACTGGCATGATTTTCATGGTAGAATAAGTGGTTCTTTGCCTAGTAGATGGATTTTCCTTCTATTTGGGCATCAAGCAGCAAATTGAATAAAATGCCATCAACAACTTAATGCAATACAGTCCCTGAAAAGTGCTAACATGACAACAGGTCAAAAATCGATTATAATGCTGAACTTTTCATTTGTTCTAGGGATAACACAGAATACACACTTACCCAAACTACATTTTCTAATATATGCCTAGGTAGGCACTACTTTCAGTTGGCTCATGCCAGTGAAATGGTTCCTACATGGATAGGTCTGTGCCTCAGTTTCCTCATTTTTTTAAAAAAAGGTACTTGTAAAATCCTTACTAGGTGGCAGACACTGTATTAAGCACTGGAGTAGATACAAGCTGATCAGGTTGACACATTCCCTGTCCCACATGAGGCTAACAGTCTAAATCATCTGTAAAGTGAGGATTAAATGCCAATTCTCTTTCTCTCATAGACTGTGAGCCCCATGTGGGATGGGCACTGTTTCTTACCTGATGATATCTGTATCTACCCTTATACTTAATTGAATACATGGCATGCAGTCAAGGCTGAACAGATACCTCTGTTACCATCATTATGATCCTCTGCATTGCGAAGGTAAACCGTGACATCCCTTTGGTCATGCCTACCATGCCAGGGTCTAGATATTTTTTTTCCAAGTTATCCACAAGACGCTTTCAGCCATGGAAATCTGCCCTTTGATATGAGCAGAATTTTTTTTTCAATCCAATATACCCTTTCAAAATTCCTGGTATGGGCATGGCTCAGGGAAGATCAGGATCCTTCTTTTTTTTTCCCTTTTGCATGGTAGTGGCATTTTGACCACGTGCCTCAAAGACTGGCTGTTTAAAAATGAGACAAATGCATGACGTGTATCAAAAGCAACAAATGTGAGCTGAGCTGAGAGGCTGAATTTCATTGGCTGAATAATAATAACAATAATAACAACAACAACAATAATAATAATAATAATAATGGTATTTGTTAAGCGCTTACTATGTACCAGGCACTGTACTGAAGAATAGGAAACTTTAGGTTGGATAAATGATGTGGAACATTCCCTTCGTTCAGCTGGCTCCTAGAGTTTACCATTTCCAACGACAAATTTACCAAATGATGACGATGATAATAATAACAACAATAACATTATCAATAATAATAATGAACCAAGTACTGTGCTAAACAGAGGGGTGGGCACAATATAATCAGATTGGACACAGTTACTGATCCCACATATGGCTCAGAGGCTAAGAGGAGAGCATCAGGAATTAAATTCCCATTTTACAGATGAGGAAACCAAGGTACAGGAAAGTGAACTGACTTGCCCAATGTCACACAGAAGGCAAGTGGTAGAGTCA
This sequence comes from Tachyglossus aculeatus, assembly GCF_015852505.1. Taxonomy (NCBI): domain Eukaryota; kingdom Metazoa; phylum Chordata; class Mammalia; order Monotremata; family Tachyglossidae; genus Tachyglossus; species Tachyglossus aculeatus. The sequence continues at coordinate 23,129,043 of NC_052083.1, read as the reverse complement.
GAATTAGAACCCAGGCCTCCTGCCTTCTGGACTTGTTCTCTTTCCAATGGGCCAACCTGCTTCTCAGTAATTGATTAAATCACATTTATTTAAGGGCTTACTGTGTGCAGAGCTTGGGAGAGTACAAAATAACAACAAATGGAAACATTCACTGTCCAATCAATCAATCAATCGTATTTATTGAGCGCTTACTATGTGCAGAGCACTGTACTAAGCGCTTGGGAAGTACAAATTGGCATCACATAGAGACAGTCCCTACCCAACAGTGGGCTCACAGTCTAAAAGGGGGAGACAGAGAACAGAACCAAACATACCAACAAAATAAAATAAGTAGGATAGAAATGTACAAGTAAAATAAGTAAATAAATAAATAGAGTAATAAATATGTACAACCATATATACATATATACAGGTGCTGTGGGGAAGGGAAGGAGGTAAGACGGGGGGATGGAGAGGGGGACGAGGGGGAGAGGAAAGAAGGGGCTCAGTCTGGGAAGGCCTCCTGGAGGAGGTGAGCTCTCAGCAGGACCTTGAAGGGAGGAAGAGAGCTAGCTTGGCGGATGGGCAGAGGGAGGGCATTCCAGGCCCGGGGGATGACGTGGGCCGGGGGTCGATGGCGGGACAGGCGAAAGCGAGGTACAGTGAGGAGATTAGTGGTGGAGGAGCGGAGGGTGCGGGCTGGGCAGTAGAAGGAGAGAAGGGAGGTGAGGTAGGAGGGGGCGAGGTGATGGACAGCCTTGAAGCCCAGGGTGAGGAGTTTCTGCCTGATGCGCAGATTGATCGGTAGCCATTGGAGGTTTTTGAGGAGGGGAGTAATATGTCCAGAGCGTTTCTGGACAAAGATAATCCGGGCAGCAGCATGAAGTATGGATTGAAGTGGAGAGAGACACGAGGATGGGAGATCAGAGAGAAGGCTAGTGCAGTAGTCCAGACGGGATAGGATGAGAGCTTGAATTAGCAGGGTAGCGGTTTGGATGGAGAGGAAAGGGCGGATCTTGGCAATGTTGCGGAGCTGAGACCGGCAGGTTTTGGTGACGGCTTGGATGTGAGGGGTGAATGAGAGAGCGGAGTCGAGGATGACACCAAGGTTGCGGGCTTGTGAGACGGGAAGGATGGTAGTGCCGTCAACAGAGATGGGAAAGTCAGGGAGAGGACAAGGTTTGGGAGGGAAGACAAGGAGCTCAGTCTTCGACATGTTGAGCTTTAGGTGGCGGGCGGACATCCAGATGGAGATGTCCTGAAGGCAGGAGGAGATGCGAGCCTGGAGGGAGGGGGCGAGAGCAGGGGCAGAGATGTAGATCTGGGTGTCATCAGCGTAGAGATGATAGTTGAAGCCGTGGGAGCGAATAAGGTCACCAAGGGAGTGAGTGTAGATTGAGAACAGAAGGGGACCAAGCACTGAACCTTGGGGAACCCCCACAGTAAGAGGATGGGAGGGGGAGGAGGAGCCTGCAAAAGAGACTGAGAAAGAACGACCGGAGAGATAAGAGGAGAACCAGGAGAGGACGGAGTCTGTGAAGCCAAGGTCAGATAACGTGTTGAGGAGAAGGGGGTGGTCCACAGTGTCAAAGGCAGCTGAGAGGTCGAGGAGGATTAGGACAGAGTATGAGCCGTTGGATTTGGCAAGCAGGAGGTCATTGGTGACCTTTGAGAGCGCAGTTTCCGTGGAATGAAGGGGACGGAAGCCAGACTGGAGGGGGTCGAGGAGAGAGTTGTTGTTGAGGAATTCTAGGCAGCGCGTGTAGACAACTCATTCAAGGAGTTTGGAAAGGAATGGTAGGAGGGATATGGGACGATAACTAGAAGGTGAGGTGGGGTCAAGAGAGGGTTTTTTTAGGATGGGAGAGACATGGGCATGTTTGAAGGCAGAGGGGAAGGAACCAGTGGAGAGTGAGCGGTTGAAGATGGAAGTTAAGGAGGGGAGAAGGGATGGAGCGAGAGATTTCATAAGATGAGAGGGAATGGGGTCAGAAGCACAGGTGGCCGGAGTAGCACTTGAGAGGAGGGAGGAGAGTTCCTCTGAGGATACCGCTGGGAAGGATGGGAGAGTAGCAGAGAGTGTTGAGAGCCGGGGGGTTGGAGAAAGGGGGGAAGAGACTTTGGGGAGGTCGGACCTGATGGATTTAATTTTGTTAATGAAGTAGGAGGCCAGATCGTTGGGGGTGAGGGAAGGAGGAGGGGGAGGAACCGGGGGCCTGAAAAGGGAGTTGAATGTACGGAAGAGCTGGCGGGGGTGATGGGCATGGGTGTCAATAAGGGAGGAGAAATAGTTTTGTCTGGCAGAAGAGAGGGCTGAGTTAAGGCAGGAAAGGATAACTTGAAGTGAACGAGGTTGGCATGGTGTTTAGACTTTCGCCAGCAGCGTTCGGCAGCTTGAGCATAAGAGCGAAGGAGGTGGACAGTGGCAGTGATCCAGGGCTGTGGGTTAGTGGTGCGAGAACGGCGAAGGGAAAGGGGAGCGAGCGAGTCTAGCTGAGTAGAAAGGGTAGAGTTGAGAGCAGTAATCTGATCATCAAGACTGGGTCCACAACATGGTTATAGTCTATATTAGACTAAAACTTCCCTTCACTAGATCCCGGGATCTAGTCCCGGTTCCGCCACTTGTCTGCTGTGTAACCTTGGGCAAATCACTTCACTTCGCTGTGCCTCTGTTACCCCAGTTATAAAACTGGGATTAAGACTGTGAGGCTTCTGTGGGGCATGGATTGTGTCCAACCTCATTAGCCTGTATCTACCCCAGGCACTTAATACAGTGCCTGGCAAATAATAAACATTTAATAAATAGTATTAAAAAAACCAAAACAGCACGGGGTCGGTGGGGTGGGTAGAGAAAATGTCGAGAAGGAACTTGAGTTTCAGGTCCCTGGATGTGAATTCTTGTTCAAACTTTAAATTAATGCACGTGCCATCAGCATATGGGGAAATGCATTCATTCAACTTTCCCCAAGTAAATGGGTCACAGAGAGTATTGTAGAGACTTCTCTAGTTAATGTGTCCTTTTCTACACCTGCGATGAAACGAATAAGGGAATGTGGCAGAAGACCCCTGAGGTGTCAATACAGGGTGAGTCCAGAATACTTTGTTTGTCTCTGTTTTAATCTGCAACTTCCACCCCACACCACTATGCATAGCTCTAATGAGATCAGGTTATATTTTCAGCAGAAGCCTGGAGATTGCCTGGAATCTTATAATGAGTAGGGTTTATTTGTTGGATTTATAAAGATTTATGTAGCACCAAGAGCTTAAGGCACTTTACAGAGAAGTCTATCAAGTTCTTGGAATAATTTATTGAAGAAGCAGATTATATAGAGCTTCTTTAAATCATTGTTACTCTGGCTTAAGTATGGGTAGGGGTGGGGAGAGATGGTTGGAAAACAGGATTAGAAAAAAGACACACGGTACCGATCGTGAGCTCAGAAAGTGAGATGGCGCAAATAAAGATACGAGCTGCTATACCTCGGTATAAATTCTCATCGCCTTCCACTCAGACTGTTTTAACACATATGCACTGGCCTTCCTACCTCCATCCTCTACCTTCTTCATGTTTTATTTTAATGGTATTTGTTAAACATCTACTACGTGCCAGGCACTGCTGTAAGCACTGGGGTAGATAGGAAGTGATCAGGTTAGACACCATCCACCCACCTCCCACATGGGGCTCCCATTCGTTATCCCCATTTTACAGATGAGGTAACTGTAAAAGCGTACTGCAGACAGTAGCAAACTGATTGATATTGTTTATTGAGGCTTCTATTGTCATTAACAGGACTACGCTGGAACTTTAGAATGGAATTTTAGATAGTTTTGTTCAACAAAGATAAATTGGAGATGGGGAAAAATAAGAAAAAGAGAACAATTTGGGATCCGAAGCAGCATAGCCTAGGGAGAAACAACATGGGTCTGGGGAATGAGAAGACCAAGGTGCTAATCCCAGGTCTAGCACTAGTTTGCTGTGGGATCTTGGGCAAGTCACTTGATTTCTTGGGCCTCAGTTTTCTCATCTAAAAAATGGGGACTAAATACCTGTTCTCCCTCCCTCTTAGACTGTTAGCCCCTTGTGGGACAGGGACTACATCTAATCTGATTGTATTGTATGTACCCCAGTGCTCGGAACATAGTAAGTGCTTGCTTAACAAATACCAAATTATTACTGTAATTAGAAAATAGCTTTAATCAAGGGTCACTAATAGGTATTAGAAACCAGACAATGATAATGGCTTTGTCAAAATTACTAAAAGGATCTAGGGAAGTTAAAAAGTCTAACTGATATTTTGATCAAAGCAAATCTAGGGAGCAGTGAGACAGCTAATTGGTTCACTGACTATAGGGATAGATAGGCAATCATCTATGCACAAATGAGTTGCAACAAATGACTGATAAATAAGATACTGAGAAACTATTTAGTTTTCAGAAAACCATGTTTTCTGAAAAACTTCATTTTTATTAAGGATGAAATCGGTAAGATATTTTCTAGACTATAAGCTCTTTGTGGGCAGGGCATGTGTCTTCGAACCCTGCTGTAATGTACTCTCCCAGCACCTCGGTCAGAGCAGTGTCCACATTAATCACTCAATAAGTACCATGGATTGATAGACCACTGAGAAGCAGCATGGCCTAATGGATACAGCATGGGCCTGGAAGTCAGAATGACTTGTGTTCTAATCCCGGCTCTGCCCCTTGTCCGCTGTGTCCTTGGGCAAGTCACTTCACTTCTCTGTGCCACAGTTACCTCATCTGTAAAAGGGAGATTAAGACTGTGAGTCACACATGGGACTATCCCGTGTCCAAACTGATTATCTTGTATGTACCCCAGTGCTTAGAACAGTGCCTGGCACATAGTAAGTGCTTCACAAATACCACAAATACCATTGGTATACATAGTTGTCCTTCGTATTCAAAGAAGGCAAAAAGTGTTAAAATTAACCAATAAATTCATGTGTGGCTGGAAAGCCCAATGAGAAAGCCTCAATCTCAACCTCACCGTGCATGTATGAGCTGGACAATGTGCTGATCTGATGAAAGTTTTCATTCTTTACTGCGTTGACACACTTTCATCTACAAGTTACTCAAAAATTGTCCAGTGTCGGTTGGAAAGCAGAATCACGACCTAAGCTGTAAGGAATTGTGAGTCATAAGAATTTAAGGGAAAGGCTACGGTGTGGCTTAATAAAAGTAGGTTAGGGTATAATGGCACCCACACAGGGAGGTGGACAAATGCCATAAGGCCTCTGTGACACTGGTCTGTGAGCAACTGTAGCTTAAAGAATTCAATAACAATTCTAATGATGATAATGATGACAACAATGATCATAATAATGACGGTGAGGATAATAATTATAATAATAAAATAACAGTGATTAAGTGCTTCCTATGAGCCAACGAAATGTTAATCATTCAATGCTATTTACTGAGTGCTTACTGTGTGCAGAGCACTAAAATAATAATAATAATAATAATAATAATCATGGCATTTGTTAAGTGCTTACTATGTGCCAAGTACTGTTCTAGGCGCTGAGCACTGTTAGCACATGGGAGAGCACAATATAACAATGTAACAGACCCATTCTTTGCTCTCAACGAGGAGTGACACTTAATCCTTTGAGATGATCCCAAATAAATACAACTGAATGAATGAACGATCTCCCAAGCACTTAGTCAGTCAGTTGCAGCTATTGAGCGCTTACTGTGTGCAGAACACAGTACCAAGCACTTGGGAGAGTACAATATAACAATATTCATTCATTCATTCAATCGCATTTATTGAATTTATTGAATTATCGCATTATTCTAGGTATCGCCCCATACCCCTCCTACCATTCCTTTCTAAACTCCTTGAACGAGTTGTCTATACGCACTGCCTCGAATTCCTCAACACCAACTCTCTCCTCGACCCCCTCCAGTCTGGCTTCCGTCCCCTACATTCCACGGAAACTGCCCTCTCAAAGGTCACCAATGACCTCCTGCTTGCCAAATCCAATGGCTCATACTCTGTCCTAATCCTCCTCGACCTCTCAGCTGCCTTCGACACTGTGGACCACCCCCTTCTCCTCAACACGCTATCTGACCTTGGCTTCACAGACTCCGTCCTCTCCTGGTTCTCCTCTTATCTATCCGGTCGTTCATTCTCAGTCTCTTTTGCAGGCTCCTCCTCCCCCTCCCATCCCCTTACTGTGGGGGTTCCCCAAGGTTCAGTGCTTGGTCCCCTTCTGTTCTCGATCTACACACACTCCCTTGGTGACCTCATTCACTCCCACGGCTTCAACTATCACCTCTACGCTAATGACACCCAGACACCCAGATTGACACCCAATCAATACGATTGATTGATCGATTGATTGAGCGCTTACTGTGTCTCTATGTGTTGCCAATTTGTACTTCCCAAGCGCTGTCCCTGCTCTCTCCCCCTCGCTCCAGGCTCGCGTCTCCTCCTGTCTTCAAGACATCTCCAACTGGATGTCTGCCCGCCACCTAAAGCTCAACATGTCCAAAACTGAACTCCTTGTCTTCCCTCCCAAACCCTGCCCTCTCCCTGACTTTCCCACCTCTGTTGACGGCACTACCATCCTTCCCGTGTCACAAGCCTGCAACCTTGGTGTCATCCTCAACTCCGCTCTCTCATTCACCCCTCACATCCAAGCCGTCACCAAAACCTGCCGGTCTCAGCTGCGCAACATTGCCACGATCCACCCTTTCCTCTCCATCCAAACCGCTAACCTGCTCGTTCAAGCTCTCATCCTATCCCATCTGGACTACTGCATCAGCCTTCTCTCTGATCTCCCATCCTCGTGTCTCTCCCCACTTCAATCCATACTTCATGCTGCTGCCTGGATTGTCTTTGTCCAGAAACACTCTGCTCATGTTACTCCCCTCCTCAAAAATCCCCGGTGGCTACCAATCAATCTGTGCATCAGGCAGAAACTCCTCACCCCGGGCTTCAAGGCTGTCCATCACCTCGCCCCCTCCTACCTCACCTCCCTTCTCTCCTTCTACAGCCCAACACGCACCCTCCACTCCTCTGCCGCTATTCTCCTCACCGTACCTCGTTCTCACCTGTCCCGCCATCGACCCCCAGCCCACGTCATCCCCCGGGCCTGGAATGCCCTCCTTCTGTCCATCTGCCAAGCTAGCTCGCTTCCTCCCTTCAAGGCCCTACTGAGAGCTCACCTCCTCCAGGGGGCCTTCCCAGACTGAGCCCCTTCCTTCCTCTCCCCCTCGTCCCCCTCTCCATCCCCCTATCTTACCTCCTTCCTTTCCCCACAGCACCTGTATATATGTTTGAACGTATTTATTACTCTATTTATTTATTTATTTATTTTACCTGTTTATATCTATTCTATTCTATTTATTTTGTTAGTATGTTTGGCTTTGTTCTCTGTCTCCCCCTTTTAGACTGTGAGCCCACTGTTGGGTAGGGACTGTCTCTATATGTTGCCAACTCGTACTTCCCAAGCACTTAGTACAGTGCTCTGCACACAGTAAGCGCTCAATAAATACAATTGATTGATCGATTGATTGAGCGCTTACTGTGTGCAGAGCACTATACTAAGCGCTTGGGAAGTACAAATCGGCAACATATAGAGACGGTCCCTACCCAACAATGGGCTCACAGTCTAGAAGGGTGAGACAGAGAACAAAACAAAACAAGTAGACAGGTGTCAATGCCATCAGACTAAAAAGAATTGTATCTATATGCACACACCTGTGCCACACTGATGATGGTATCTGTTAAGCGCTATGTGCCAAGCACTGTTCTAACTACAAGTGCTGGGGTAGATACAAGGTAATCAGGTTGTTCCATGTGGGGCTCACAGTCTTAATGCCCATTTGACAGATGAGGTAACTGAGGCACAGAGAAGCTAAGTGACTTGCCCAGAGTCACACAGCTGACAAGTGGCAGAGCCAGAATTAGAAGCCATGACCTCTGACTCCCAAGCCCATGCTCTTTCCGCTAAGCCACGCTGCTTCTCTAGAGTAATAAATACGTATAATAAATATGTACAGATATGTACATACAAATATGTACAAATATGTCCCATCTCTGTTGAGGGCACCACCATCCTTCCCATCTCACAAGCCCGCAACCTTGGTGTCATCCTCGACTCTGCTCTCTCATTAACCCCTCACATCCAAGCCGTCACCAAAACCTGCCAGTCTCAGCTCCGCAACATTGCCAAGATCCGCCCTTTCCTCTCCATCCATACCACTACCCTGCTCATTCAAGCTCTCATCCTATCCTGTCTGGACTACTGCATCAGCCTTCTCTCTGATCTCCCATCCTCGTGTCTCTCTCCACTTCAATCCATACTTCATGCTGCTGCCCGGATTGTCTTTGTCCAGAAACGCTCTGGGCATATTACTCCTCTCCTCAAAAATCTCCAGTGGCTACCAATCAATCTGCGCATCAGGGAGAAACTCCTCACCCTGGGCTTCAAGGCTGTCCATCACCTCACCCCCTCCTACCTCACCTCCCTTCTCTCCTTCTACAGCCCAACACGCACCCTCCACTCCTCTGCTGCTAATCTCCTCACCGTACCTCGTTCTCGCCTGTCCCGCCATCGACCCCCGGCCCACGTCGTCCCCCAGGCCTGGAATGCCCTCCCTCTGCCCATCCGCCAAGCTAGCTCTCTTCATCCCTTCAAGGCCCTACTGAGAGCTCACCTCCTCCAGGAGGCCTTCCCAGACTGAGCCCCTTCCTTCCTCTCTCCCTCGTCCCCCTCTCCATCCCCCCATCTTACCTCCTTCCCTTCCCCACAGCACCTGTATATATGTATATATGTTTGTACATATTTATTACTCTATTTATTTATTTTACTTGTACATATCTATTCTATTTATTTTATTCTGTTAGTATGTTTGGTTTTGTCTCTCCCTTTTAGACTGTGAGCCCACTGTTGGGTAGGGACTGTCTCTATATGTTGCCAATTTGTACTTCCTAAGCGCTTAGTACAGTGCTCTGCACACAGTAAGCACTCAATAAATATGATTGATGATTGATGATGTACAAATATACATAAGTTCTATGGGCAGGGGAAGGGGGTTGGGCAGCAGGAGGGAGGGGGAGCAATGGGGAGGAGAGGAGGAGAGGAAAATGGGGCGGGGGGAGCTCCCTGCCTACAACAAGCTTAGTCTAGAGGGGGAGACAGACATTATCATAAATAAGGTACAGCTACGTACATAATAGCTCTGGGGGACTCAGTACAGTGCTCTGTACACAGTATGCATTCAATAAATTACCATTGATTGATGAATGGTGAGGAAGGGAAGAAAATTCTGTGGATGGAACTTCCACATAATAATAGTCTTGTAAAGGTGGCAGAGGCAGTGGTGTTATACACAGCAGTCCATTGTCTTAATTCTGGATGGGAGGCTGGGGACTGTGTTAGAGGACTTGTTGAACTCTATTTGTGGAAGCCAAAGTTGGCTTAAAAAAAAAATCCTCTTAATTCATTTCCCAATCCTTGAACATTTCAGCACAAACTGATGATTAACTGATTCATCTTGCCACTGGAGAGAGGGATACTGCAAATTATCCAAGGGGCGGCACTACGGACTGCATATATTGCACTCTCCCAAGTGCTTAATAGTGCTTTGCGCACAGTTTTCCTCATCTCTCTCTCCTCTCTGTATCACACTGACCTGCTCCCTTTGCTCTTGCCCCCTCTCAGCCCCACAACACTTATCCACGTCTCTGTAATTTTCTTATTTACACTGACGTTTGCCTTTCCCCCAAGATTGTAAACTCATTATGGGCAAGGAATGTGTCTATTGTTTTATTGTACTCTTCCAAGTGCTTAGTACAGTGCTCTGCACACAGTAAGCACTCAATAAACAAGACTGAATGAATGAATCATATGATTGGGGGAGGGCACACCATACAGGAGAGTAATTTCATCCCTTTGCCTAGAGGTTGATAGAACTGATAGGAATGCCAGACACCCTCTGAAGCCAGCAACACGACTGCCATACAAGTTCATGACTATCACTGGGCAAGGGATGTGTCTGTTTATTGCTCTGTTGTACTTACTCTCCCAGGGACTTAGTACAGCGAACATAAGTGCTCAGTAAATATGACTGACTACAAGATAATCAGGTAGGACACAGTTCCTGTCCCACAGAAGGCTCACGGCCTACAGGGGAGAAAGAACAGGCATGCATTTAATCCCCATTTTATAACCAGGAAAGCAAGACATTGGAAGTGATTTGCTCAAGGTGATATAGCAGGGAATTGGCAGTACCAGAATTAGAACCCAGGTTCTCTGACTCCTAGGCCATGCCCTTGCCATTAGCCCACCTGCTACTCACGACAGTGCTCAGGGTCACTGTTTCCATTTTTCCCCCCTTTTCCCAGATGAAGATCTCTTCTAACCTGAGCCTGATTTTCCAAACCTCCCAGGTCTTTGGGACTTGTGCTCATTTATACACCTGCAAAAGACCAGAGATCTGTGCTCCAGTTTCAGCAGTAGTAATAATAATAATGATGATAATCATGGTCTTTGTTAAGCGCTTACTATGTGCCAAGCACTGTTCTAAGCACTGGGGTAGAAACAAGGTCATCAGGTTGTCCCACGTGGGGCTCACAGTCTTCATCCCCATTTGACAGATGAGGTAACTGAGGCACAGAGAAGTTAAGTGGCTTGCCCAAGGTCACACACAAGACAAGTGACGGAGCCGGAATTAGAACCCGCATCCTCTGACTCCCAAGCCCGTGCTCTTTCCACTAAGCCATGCTACATTACTGTTCGTTATGGGCAGGAATGTTTCTTCTAATTTGATTGTACTGTACTCTCCCCCAAGCACTTAACACAGTGCTCTGAACACAGCAGGCTCTCAATAAACAACCGTAGATTGATTCATAACTGACGTTAGCTCTGTCACAGCGTGGTTAATGCCTTCAAAGGAGTCTAGGCCAGCACCTTTGTAGACTGGAGCACTCTTTTGCATGCTCTATTGGAATTTTTCTCCACATATGACTTTTCCTGTTAGTCCACTGAAATTTAGTACCTTCTTAAGTCTCAAAGAGTGGCCCTGACAGCTGGGAAGGCCTTGATATTTCAAGAGAACTAGCAGGCCCAGAGAAGGCTTGACAGCAGTAATGCCTTTGGAAATAGAAGCATCTTTAATTTATGACAACCTTGTATGAGGTTTACTTAATGCCCCCAGCTGAGAAAATGTGCTTCTCTCTCCCCCAACCAAATATGAGTAGTGGTGTATTTAATTCAGTTTTCCCTGGTCAATGCCAGGTTGAAATTTGAAAAAGACTCTGAATAGGACTCAGAGAGCATTATCGTGTTCTTTATGTGCTTCCCCATGTGCTAAGATGTCAGCACTGAAAATGGACAGCACTAGGGAAAGATGGGTAGACCTTGACATACTTATGTCTGTGAGAAGCAGCATGGCTTAGCGGAAAGAGCATGGGCTTGGGAGTCAGAGGTCATGGGTTCTAAATTCTGCCTCTGCCACTTGTCAGCTGTGGGACTTTAGGCAAGTCACTTAGCTTCTCTGTGCCTCAGTTACCTCATCTGTCAAATGGGCATTAAGACTGTGAGCCCACTGTTGGGTAGGGACTGTCTCTATATGTTGCCAACTTGTACTCCCAAGCGCTTAGTATAGTGCTCTGCACACAGTAAGCGCTCAATAAATAAGATTGATTGATTGATTATATGAAACAGAAAGCCAAGTGACTTGGATCAATTTAATCTATTCAATAATTATAGTATTTAAGTGTTTACTATGTGTCAAGCACTACTCTAAGCACTGGAAAAGACACAATAGACAAGAGTCCCTCTCCCACATGCGGCTCACAGTCTAGGAAGGAGGGAGACTAGGCACTGAATAAGCTCAATGTGGGCAGGGAATGTGTCTGTTATATTGTGGTATTGTACTCTCCCAAGCACTCAGTGCAGTGCTCTGTACACAGTAAGTGCTCAATAAATGCGATTGACTGACTGAGTGAATATGCATTTTGCAGATGAGAAAACTCGGGCACGGATCATTTAAGTGACTTGCCCAAAGTCACAGAGGAGGCAATCGGTGGAGCCAGAATTAAAACTCGGGCCCTCTGACTTCCAGGTCTGAGCTCTTTCCACTAGGCTACGGGAAAAACCCTGGAACTGATCCATGAACTTAGCATTTAGCAGGAATTACATTCACTGGAAACCATTTAGAAAGGTGGTTGATGAAACAGATCCACAATATATTGATATCTCCAGAGCTATCGCAATCAAGAAATCAACCCCCTTTTCATCAGATTCCCCTCTCTTCCATGTCATCCCACTGGCTCCCTTGGCCCTTACCCCCCTCTCCCCGCCCCAGGGCACTTCCGTATATATGTATAGATCTATAATTCTATTATTTATATTGATTGATTCCTGTTTACTTGTTTTGAAGCCTCTCTCCTTGCCCCCTAGACTGTAAGCCCATTGTGGGCAGGGACTGTCTCTCTTTGTTGCTGTCTTGTACAGTTCAAGTGTTTAGTACAGTGCTCTGCACACAATAACCACACAGTAAATGGGACTGAATAAATGAATGGTATGAATTGAGTGGCTACAGTGTGCAGAGTACTGCACCCAGAACTTGGGAAAGTAGAATACAATGCAGTTGGGAGACACAATTCCTGGCCTCCAGGAGATATGGTCTAGTAGGGAGTAGGACGTTAAAATAAATTAAGTATATGTACACAAGTGCTGAAGGACTTGGATTGTGAGAGAATTGAAGTGCTTAAAGGGTTCAGGCCCAAGTGAATAGGTGATGGGAGAAGGGAGGGTGGATAGCTGGGGAAATGAGATGTTAATCCAGGAAAGCCTCTTGGAGGAGATGTGAGTTTAATAAGGCTTTGAAGATGGGGAGAACGGTGGTCTGTTGGATATGAAGTGGGAGGGAGTTTTTGAGTAGAAGGAGGAAATGAACCAGGGGTTGGTTTGTTTGTTTGTTTGCTTGCTTGTTTTATGGTACTTGAGCGCTCACCATGTGTCAAACACTGTTGTAAGCACTAGGGTAGGTAGAAGTTAATTAGGTTGGACACAGTCCCTCTTCCACTTGGGGGCTCACAGAGTTAAGTAGGAGAATAGGGACTGAATCCCGATTTTCCACTTGAGGATACTGAGGCCCATAAAAGTGAAGTGATTTGCCCAAGGTCCCACAGCAAGCAATTGGCAGAGCAATTGGCAGAGTGAGGATTAGAACCCAGGTCCTCCTGACTTCCAGGCCTGTGCTCTAGCCACTTGGCAACACTGTATGTATACATACTTTGCTTTTGGGCTAGCAGTAAGTAGATAAACAACGGTTACAAGTTTGATGTCTATATCCCAGGTCATGACCATTTAAAATTTCATTCTATTTCTACAGAGAACTATAAATTTAATGAATTTAATAAATAAAAAAAAAGAAGAGCAGCATGGCCTAATGGGTAGAGCAAGGACCTGGGAGTCAGAAGGACCTGGGTTCTAATCCCAGCTCCACCACTTGTCTGCTGTGTGACACTGGGCAAGTCACTTCACTTCACCGGAGAAGCAGCGTGGCTCAGTGGCAAGAGCAGGGGCTTCGGAGTCAGAGGTCATGGGTTCAAATCCTGACTTTGCCAATTGTCAGATGTGTGACTTTGGGCAAGTCGCTTCACTTCTCTGAGCCTCAGGTCCCTCATCTGTAAAATGGGATGAAGACTGTGAGCCCCCCGTGGGACAATCTGATCACCTTGTAACCTCCCCAGCGCTTAGAACAGTGCTTTGCACATAGTAAGCGCTTAATAAATGCCATTATTATTATTATTATTATTATTCTCTGTGACTCAGTTACCTCATCTGTAAAATGGGGATTAAGACCGTGAGCCAAGAGAGGTTTGGGGATCTATTTTGAAGAACAAGAAAGACAATCATCTAATACAGTTGTTTAAGCGCTGGGATGAGATCGAGGTACAGCGAGAAGGTTAGCGTTAGAGGAGTGAATTGTGCTGGCCGGGTTGTAGCAAGGTGAGGTGGGACAGGGACTCTTTCCAACCAGATTATCTTGTATCTACCACAGCACTTTGTACAAAGTGCTGTACAATGCCTGGCACAGAGTAAGCACTTAACAAATTCCACAATTACTACAGGGGAAGCGGCAGACCCTAAGGATGTGGACATAAGTGCTGTGGGGCGGGGTGGAGGGTGATTGTCAGAGTGCCTAAGAATACACACCCAAGTACATAGGTACGTAGAGAAGCAGCGTGGCTCAGTGGAAAGAGCCTGGGCTTGGGAGTCGGTGGTCATGAGTTCAAATCCCGGCTCTCCCACTTAGCTGTGTGACCTTGGGCAAGTCACTTAACTTCTCTGGGCCTCAGTCCCCTCATCTGTAAAATGGGGATTAAGACTGTGAGCCCCCCGTGGGACAAACTTGATCACCTTGTATCCCCCCCCCAGTGCTTAGAACAGGGCTTGGCACACAGTAAGCGCTTTATCTCCCCTTCTAGACTGTGAGCCCGTTGTTGGGTAGGGACCGTCTCTATATGTTGCCAACTTCTACTTCCCTAGCACTTAGTACAGTGCTCTGCATACAGTAAGCGCTCAATAAATACGATTGAATGCATGAATGAATGAATACAGGCATGGACTAGTCTTCCGATTCTCAAGTGGTTTCTGAACCGTCTCAGAAGCAGAAAAATTTCCAGTGGCCCTTTGTCTCACTCCACCCTGCAAGAGAACCTGGGTTCTAATACTGGCTCGGCAACTTGTCTGCTGTGTGGTCTTGGGCAAGTCACTTAATTTCTTTGTGCCTCAGTTATCTCTCCTGAAAAATGGGGATTTAGACTGTTAGCCCCATGTGGGACGTGGGCTATGTCCGATCTGATTAACTTATATCCATGTCTTCACTTAGTACTGAGCCTGGCCCATAGTAAGTACTCAACAAATACCATGATTACGTGGCAATCCTAGGACATCGATAATGATGAGGAAGACTGTGAGCCCCATGAGGGACAGGGACTGTGTCCGACCTATTGACCTTGTACCTGCCCCTGCACTTAGAAGAGTTTGGCACATAGTAAGCACTTAACAAATACTATAAAATAGACAAATACGTAAAATTGAGGATGATGATCATAATAATAACATTTATTAAGTGCTTACTATGTGCCAAACACTGGGGTGGATACAAGATAGTCAGGTTGGACACAGTCCCTGGCCCTCATGGGGCTCACAGTCTAAGGAGGAGGTAGGACAGGCATTAAATCTCCAATTCACAGATGAGATAATGGAGGCACAGAGAAGTTAAGTGACTTTCCCAAAGTCACAAAGCAGGCAAGTGGCAGAGCTGGGATTAGAACCCGGGTTTCCTGCCTCCCACTCCTGGGCTTTTTTTCCACCGGGCTTCGCTAGTTCTCACTAAGTCAAATGGGTTCATCACAGCCCGCAAGATGGACACCCCTGGTTTAGACACCTTAATCTAGCGCCCTTCCAGGCCTGTGATTTGATTCCACACCATTAATCAAATGAAGCCTGCGGAGAGCCTCAGAGGGTGGCTTGCTGGTTTTATAGTCCAATCCAAAACATGATAATTTGGTTTCATCTTTGGAAGAGGGCCAAAAGTCCACAGAGTCATCCTGTCAGTTTACTTTTCTTTCATTTTTTGATATGCTCAGTCACATCCTGGTCCCTGTGGTAGATGGTTTGCAATTTCAGAAATGACAGGGGCCCCCCTTTACCCTCAGAAAGCACAGAAAGGGTCTTTCCACAGACTCCAATGAAAATTTATAATGCAGTGACATTTTTCAGGCAACCATGTTATGTGAAGAAAAAAATGTACATATTCTGAGCCTTTACTGGTTTAGGAGTTTAGCCAATTTAATTTCATTAGTTCAACTGTGGTGCAACACCAGAACTAGAGTTCACAGACCTGTATTTATCATTCTATTTATTTCTATTAATGATGTATATATATATATATATAATTCTATTAATTTATATTGATGCCCGTTTACTTGTTTTGCTGCTTGCCTCCCCTCTTCTAGTCTGTGAGCCCATTGTGGGCAGGAACTGTCTCCATTTATTGCTGAATTGTACTTTCCAAGCACTTAGTACAGTGTTCTGCACACAGTAAGCACTCAATAAATACGACAATGAATGAATGAAACAAACCGGGTGGATCTTACCAGCCTGTCTCAGTTAAGTGCCCCCCCTGCCACCACTCCACTGTAAACAAATATTCACCAGTACTATAAGATTGTAGGATGTGAGGTCAGGTAACAGGGCACAGCATGGATTGGGAGAAAATGATGACGAGGGGAGCCAGGCTCAAAATGGTGAGCAACACTTTGGAATCACCATAGACAGGTGCGGGCCATTCGGATTACATTTCACAAAAACCATAAATCCCACTCCCTGAACAGAAACAGGATATGCTCTTTTCCCCTCCTCTTTTGTTTCAAATGAGACACATTACTGGCTGGCACAACTTCCTCAACAACCATTTCACTTCCTCAAAGGTCAATTTACTGGAGGGTGAGGATGTGGCAGGATGGAAGAAATATGTAAGCCCACTGGGGTTCTTGCCAGAGACTGAGAGAAGGTTCACACTGTTGGGAACATTAATCTGAACAGAAATCATTTTTTTTTAAATGGTATTTGTTAAGTACTTACTATGTGTTAAGCACTGTTCTAAGCACTGGGGAAGATACAACAATCTAGGTGGACACTAGCTCTGTCTCACATGGGACTCAGTCTAAGGAGGAGGGTCTTCCTAGACTGAGCCCCCCTTTTCCTCTGCTCCCCTTCCCCTCCCTATGCCCCGACTCACTCCCTTTGCTCTATCCCCCCACCCCCACCACTCATAATGATAATAACGATGGCATTTCTTAAGCGCTTACTATGTGCAAAACACTGTTCTACGCGCTGGGGAGGTTACAAGGTGATCAGGTTGTCCCACGTGGGGCTCACAGTCTTAATTCCCATTTTACAGATGAGGTAACTGAGGCACAGAGAAGTTAAGTGACTTGCCCAAAGTCACACAGTTGACAATTGGAAGAGCCGGCATTTGAACTCATGACTCCAAAGCCCCTGCTCTTTCCACTGAGCCATGCTGCTTCTCTATAAACTTGTGTATATATGTACACAGTCATAATTCTATTTCTTTATATTAACGATGTGTATACATCTATAACTCAATTTATATTGATGCTATTGATGCCTGTTTCCTTGTTTTGATGTCTGTCTCCCCCCTTCTAGACTGTGAGCCTGTTGTGGGCAGGGACTGTCTCTATTTGTTGCTGAATTGTACCTTCCAAGCACTTAGTACAGTACTCTGTACTAAGTGCTCAATAAATACGACTGAATTGACTGAATAAGGGAGAGCAGGTATTTAATCCCCATTTTACAGTCAGGATTAGAACTCAGGTCCTCTAACTCCCAGGCCTGGAATCTTTCCACTAGGCCACATAGCTTCTCACTGTTAATAAATAAATGCATAATATATATTCCTACTGCTACCACTGCTGTCATGGAGGTTTGTACCTGATAGGACCCTGCTAGCTTGGTGAGCAGCTGGAGGATCCTTCCTTCACAGCAATAAATAACCACTGCTTTTGCTGTCGTCCTAGCAGTGTGGCCTAGTAAACAGAGCATGGGCCTGGGAGTCAGAAGGACCTGGGTTCTAATCCCTGCTCTACCACTTACTTGCCTGTTGTATGATTTGGGGCAAGTCACTTAACTTCTCAGTGCTTCAGTGCTTCCCTCATCTATAAAATGGGGATTGAGACTGTGAGCCCCACATGGGACAGGGACTATGTCCAACTCAGTTTGCTTGTATCCACCCCAGTGCTTAGTACTAAGTTCCTGGCACTTAGTAAGTGCTTAACAAATACCATAAGAGAAGCGGCATGGTATAGCGGATAGAGCACAGGCATAGGAGGCAAAAGGTCATGGGTTTTAATCAGAGCTCTGCCACTTGTCTGCGGCACGATTTTGGGCAAGTCACTTCACTTCTCTGTGCCCCATTAAGACTGTGAGCTCCATGTGGGAGAGGGACATGGACTGGGTCCAATCTCATTGCCTTGTATCTACCCCAGCGCTTAGAAGAGTGCTTGGCACATACAAAGTGCTTAACAAATAGCATAAGTATTATTATTATTACTTTAATTATCATTATTATTATTGAGGAGGGGACAGGTGAGGTGGAAGCAAGCCCGGGACCAGGGGACCAGTAGGTACACACTTTAAAGCCCATGTGGTCAAGGGTTTTCCCATGATCTTCTCAGTGCTTTGAAGGTCACTTCAGGCATTGGAAAAAAGTTGGCCATGACCACAGTGTTGCTTGTGGTAAGTTAGTATCACCGTGATGAGAAGATAGGTTGAAAGAAGGAGAGGCTGGAAGCTCAGAAGTCAACGATGATAGAGGAATGAGCCTTGTGTGAACTCAGAAGGTCCTGAACAGCATTGTGTTGGGGAGATGGAATGTCCAGTGCATAGCCAGGAAATACTGTAGAGACTTGGGTTCTAATCCCAACTCTGCCACCTGTCTGCTGGGTGACCTTGGACAAGTCACTTCACTTCTCTGGGCCTCAGTTACCTTATCTGTAAAATGGGGGCTAGGACTGTGAGCCCCATGCAGGACAGGGACTGCGTCCAACCTGACAACCTACTATCTGTCCCACAGCTTAGTTAATATAGTGTTTGGTGCATAGCAAGCACTTAACAAATGTCATTTAAAAAAAAAAAAGAGGCAGTGGAAGAATGTGGGGGCTAGGAAGATGGTTTAGCCATTAATCATACAACATAAAAGAGGAGTGGGTGAGGGCTCCTGTGGTACAGTAATTAGATCTACATTAGACATGTTTAGTTTTAGGGTCACTGGCTCCCAAGTCAATCTCATCACAGCACTGGAGAAATCAAACATGGGTTCTCTATTGGTAGCTTTTGTTCTGTGTCACTGATGCATCACACGAACCAACTGAGCAAAGTAAAAGGGTGCATATGGCAATACAACTAAACAGGAGCCCAGGTGGCATATGTGTGTGGGTGTGTACAAGTAAAAATGAGAGAGAGAGAGAGACAGAGACAGAGAGACAGGTGGTCTAGGGAGGAGACAGGCTACTCATTTCTATTTACCAGAAACATCCCCCTTAGATACAAGCTCACTCCAAAGTATTACCTATTGTTTCAGTGAGGCTAAATTGTAGAGAAGCAGGGCACCCTAGTGGAAAGAGTATGGGTTTGGGACTCAAAGAACCTGGGTTCTAGTCCCAGCTCCATCACTTGCCTGCTGTGTGACCTTGGGCAAGTCGCTTAACTTCTCTGAGCCTTTGTTTGCTCATCTACAAAATGGGGGTTCAATACTTGTTCTCCCTCCTACTTTGACTGTGAGCCCCATGTGAGACCTGATGATCTTGAATCTACACCAGTGCTTAGTAAAGTGCTTGGCACACAGTAAGCACTTAACAAATAACACAATTATTATTATTATCAATCAATCATATTTATTGGACACCTTGTGCAGAGCCCAGTACTAATCACACAGTATTATTATTGATAATAACAATGCAGCAAACATTTTTTTCCTAGTGATTCTTAAACCAATGAGTACTGACTTGTCTGAGGAATAAATGTGGAAGAAAAAAGCTGCACAGTACCCTGGAATATAAACAAGGCAAACAACAGATTAAACTCTCCAAAGGAAAATTAAAGGGTATGTGAAAGTAAACATATTTTCCACATAAAGTCAATGGATAATGACTGGCTAGTAGCAACTGCCGGCTCTTCTTTTTACCATGATATCTAGCCTCATATTGGTCACTGGTCCTGGAATAGGTTCTCTCCTAGAAATTCACCTCTTTCAATAGTGAGCATTGTTTAAAAGCTATAGGGGGAGGAACAAGGGTTCACAATATTCGGGCCCTTTTTATTTTAATGGTGGTTGTTAAGCACTTACTATGTGCCAGGCACTGTTTATCAGGTGCGATATAGTCCATGTCTCACATAAGGTTCAGAGTCTTAATCCCCATTTTACAGATTTGGTATCTGAGGCCCAGAGTGACTTGCCCAAGGACATACACCAGACAAGTGGCAGAACCGGGATGAGAATCCAGTTCCTCTGGTTTCCACGACTGTGTTCTCCCAACTAGGCCACTCTGCTTCACTTTATAAATTGGAAGAGGGCGAGGTGTTTGCTTCTCTTTCGTGCTTTCGAGGCTGCCCTTCTATTCCACGGAAGCAGCATGGCCTAGTGGCTACAGCCTGGCCTGAGAGTCAGAAGAACCTGGGCTATAATCCCCACTCTGCCACTTGCCTGCTGTGTGACCTTGGGCAAGCCACTTCACTTCTCTGCACCTCAGTTACCTCATCTAGAAAATGGAGATTAAGACGGTTAATATGTTTTGTTTTGTTGGCTGTCTCCCCCTTCTAGACTGTGAGCCCGCTGTTGGGTAGGGACCGTTCTCTATATGTTGCCAACTTGTACTTCCCAAGTGCTTAGTACAGTGCTCTGCACACAGTGAGCGTTCAATAAATACGATTGAATGAATGAATGAATGAATGCATGTGGGACAGGGACTGGGTCCAACCGGATTACTTTGTATCCACCCAAGGGTTTAGTACAGTGCCTGGCACAGAGTAAGCACTTAAATACCATCATCATCATCATTATTATTATTGTTATCATTCCGCCTCACTCTACCTCCCTGCTGTCTTCACTGGCTATCTTATCCCTCCCAAGCCAAACCTCTAGCTGAATCATGTTCTTGACTCACGCATAATAAGAATAATAATAATAATAATAATAATAATAATAATGATGGGATTTGTTAAGCGCTTACTATGTGCCAACCACTGTTCTAAATGCTGGGGTAGATACTAGGTAATTTGTCCCACATGGGGCTCATAGTGTTAATCCCCATTTTACAGAGGAGGTAACTGAGGCCCAGAGAAGTTAAGAGACTTGCCCGATGTCACACAGCTGAAAAGTGGCCGAGTGGGATGAGAACCCACGACCTATGACTCCCAAGCCTGTGCTCTTTCCATTAAGCCATGCTGCTTCTCCATCGCCATTCCTCGCTCACAATGCTTTCCTGGCTTGGAACTCCCTTCCCCGATCCCGACAGATCACAGTTCTCCCCTCATTCTAAACCATCCAAAAATCGCCCTCTCCCCTCCAGCAAATCTTCACTGATTAATTCCCCAACCTCCCAATCCTTATAAGCCCTCCAGTTGCAGCACTTGGGAACTTATTTCAGACCCATTCTCAGTACGTTTACTCAACTGTACATTCAGTTATTTATTCCTGCTAATTTAATGGCCATGTCCTTTTTAAAACAGTATTGCTTAGCTGCTTACTCTGTGCCAGGCACTATACCGGGATAGATACAAGATAATGAGACAATAACTGTGTCCATCTGGGACACAGTTCATGTCACAAATGGAGCATGTCAAGGAGAATTTAATCTCCATTTGGCAGATGAGGCCATCCTAATCCTCCTCGACCGCTCCATTCTCCTGGAAACATTATCCAACCTTGGCTTCACTTACACTGTCTTCTCTTGGTTCACCTCTTAACTCTATGGCCATTCATTTTCAGTCTCCTTCACAGGCTCCTCCCCTGTCTTCCACCCCATAGCTGCAGGAGTCCCTCAAGGTTTAGTTCTGGGTCCTCTTCTGGTCTCCATTTACACCCACTCCCTTGAAAACTTATTCGCTCCCATGGCTTTAACTACCACCTCTATGTGGATGATACCCAAATCTACATGTCCAGCATTCATCTCCCCACCTCTAGATTGTAAGATCATTTTGGGCAGGGAATGTGCCTGTTTATTGCTGTACTGAACTCTCCCAAGTGCTTAGTACAGTGCTCTATAAATACGACTGAATGAATGAATGAACTGAGCACAGAGAACTTAAGTGATTTGCCTAAGGTTGTGGTGGAGCTGGAAATTAGAACCCAGGTCCTCTGTCTCCCAGGAAAATTCTCTTCTCACTAGGCTATGCTGCTTCCTTTTAAAGATACTTTAATGAATCTTCGCAGCATCAATTAAGCCCTCTTTTCCCCATTTCCCCCTCCATTCTGCATCGCCTCTGCACTGGATCTGTACCCTTTAAACACTTTCTATCTACCCCTCCCTCAACCCCACAGCACTTATGTACATATTTGTAACTTATTTATGTTTATTAATGTCTGTCTCCCCCTCTAGACTGCAAGCTAATTGTGGACAGGAAACGTGCCTACCAATTTCTGTTATATTGTGCTCTCTCAAGAGCTCAGTACAGAGCTCCGCATACAGTAAGCGCTCGATAAATACCACTGGATTGATTGACTGAATTGGCAATATTCCCTTCTGCAGGTGAGGTGCCTGAAGTAAACCAGTGTGCATTTTCTCCTATTTAGATTGGGAGCCCCATGTGGCATAGGGACTGCATCCAATCTAATTATCTTGTATCAACCCCAGCACTTAGTGCTGTGCCTGGTTGAACAATTACCATAAAAAATGGTGAAGCTAGTAATTGAACAGAGGTTTGGCACTGCTGGCAGAGGCTGGATATCGAAGTAGATGAGGAAATCCTAGTCAGAACTGAGGTCAAAGGAGAAAAGAAGGCAATTAAGGCTATCATTTTAGCTTCTTCTTTCTGGGAACTACATTTCTCCGAGATGGGCAGAATAAAGCCAAATTGGCAAGCTGGACAGAACTTTCAAATTCCTCGTAGGAAGGAATTTCAGATTGATTGCCACCATGGCTCCTCTGAAGGGTCTTTCCTAGCTCCTTGGAGAAGGGGAATCAAATGAAGTTTGCTCAGGCCCAAGAAACTTGGGGGTTCATAGAAATTTATGTTTGCTTACAGAAGTGAGCTCGTATTTGAAGTGTGACAAAGTGCCTAATTGTACTTCCATCATTTTTCTCCGTTGGTATTGAAATAGAACTTCTGGTTGTGAGACCTGTAATAGCTTAGGGTATGACTATGAAGCAATTTATCGTATTTATTGAGTACTTATTTTGTGTAGAGTAAAGTACTAAGCTCTTGTGAGAGTACAATATAACAACATGACATACACATTCCCTGCCCACAATGAGCTAGAACCATCAGAGGTACTTATAAAGCACTTACTCTGTGCAGCACACTGTACTAAGCACCTGTTCAAGTACAAAGTGTTGGTAGACCCATTCCCTGACCACAAGGAGCATACAGTCTAAGGGAACTAAAAACTTCTCTGTAGTTCTTCCACTTCATTTTCTTGTAGGGCTTGGCACAGCGCCCTGTTTAAAGTAAGTGCTTAACAAATATTACTACCACTATGCTCTGTATACGGTAGGTACTTAATAAATTACCACTACTTCTATTGCTCTTCTCCCCACTTTCAAAGCTTTTTTAAAATCGCATCTCCTCCAAGAGGCCTTCCCTGATTAAGCCCTCATTCCCTCTACTCCCTCTCCCTTCTGCATCACTTTTGGAATTGGATTTGTACCTTTTATTCACCCCAACCTAAGCCCGACAGCACTTAGGTACATACCCATCATTTATTTTAGCGTGTGTCTCCCCCACTGAACTGTAAGCTTCTGGTGGGCAGGGAACAAGTCTATAAACTCTGTTATATTGTACTCGGTAAATACCGTGGATTTTTTTAAAATGGTATGTGTTAAGCACTTACTATGTATCAGGCACTGGACAATAGAATAGAGAAGGCATTGTTGTCTAGCAGAAAAAGAACAGGGCTAGAAATTCACACCTTTCCCAGTGCTTAGTGTAGTGCGCACTGTAAGTGCTTAATAAATGCAAAGTGCTGGGGGAGATATAAGTTAATCAAGTTGGACACAGTCCATCTCCTACATGGGACTCACAGTCTTAATACCTGGGATTGGAATCAATGAATGAAATTTATTGCACACTTCATGGGTGAAGAGCACCGTACTAAGTGCTTGGGAGACTACAATACGACAGAGTTGGTAGATAGGTTGCCCAGATTCTACAGGGGGAAAACCCAGGACCTTATGATTCCCAGGCCCATGCTCTTTCCTCTAGGCCATGCTGCTTCATGACTGATTGATTACTTAGGGAAAAGACACATTTCAGTGCTCAAACCATCTCTGTCTTCTATGAATTGACACCTTATCGTGGCAGGACAGTTTGCGTATGCTTATGAAGCTTAGAACTATGCCACAGAGGGTTACCCATTATGGAAAGGTCTAAGCCAAAACCTTAGAAAAAGTCAGTTCACCTGTGCTGGGTAGCAGCATCATGGGAAAGAGTCAAAGGCATATGATCAAGTGATCAAAATGTTGATCAAAGACAACGGCAGAGACCCAAGTTTTCACTGTGTGGAAGAAGGCCATGGTAAACCACTTTCATATCTTTAACAAGAAAACTCTACGGATACACATACCAGAATGACTTTATGACAGAAGCTGCTGCAGATGTTCTGAAGATAGTGTGTCCATGGGAGTTGCTATGGGTAGGAAACGATGAGGTGGTATTGAAGAAAAAAAGACCAAGTCAGATTATCTTGCAGATGCGTACAACCGTTTCATCATACCCACAATGCATTCCATCCAGACAGATCTGGATTGTCAAAAGAATTGATCTCAATTCTTTTTTGTTTTATACAAAAGGTGTAGTGCCCATCTACCATAGAGAACTGATTGTAATACAATAGAATGGAGAAGGCAGTGTTGCCTAGCAAAAAAAAAAAAAGAACAGGGCTAGAAATCTGCACCTTTCCCAGTGCTTAGTGTAGTGCACACAGCAAATGCTTAATACAAGAACTACTACTACTTGGGAATCAGGAGACTTGGTTTCTAGTTCCTATTCTGATATTTGCTACATATATGATCTTGGTCACATATCCTTTCTGGCTCTCAGTTTCCTCATCTGTAAAATGGGGAAAAAAATCTCTTCTCCCTCCTTCAGTCTGTGAACCTCCTGAGGCTATGTACTGTGTCTGCTCTGGTTGTCTTGCATTAATCTCAGTGCTTAGCATAGTGCATGGACCATAATGAGCATTTACTCAATACTTTTATAATCCCTAATAATAAGAAGCACGAGCAAGAGACGAGTTAATCCAAATCCCTTACTAAATATATCAGATCATATGTCAGAGCAGTAGCAGTAGAAGCAGTAATGGTAAAAATGATATTAAGGCCCTGAGTCCTAATCCCACCTCTGCCACTTGCCTGCTCTGTGACCTTGGGCAAGTCACTTAACTTCTCTGTGCCTGTTTCTTCATCTGTAAAACGGGGACTGAAGACTGTGAGTCTCATGTGGGACAGGGATTTTGTCCAACCTTATTTGCCTGTATCCACTCCAGCGCTCTATACAGTGCCTGGCACATAGTTAATACTTAACAAATGCCTTAATCATCATCAAGAAGTGGATGCTAGGTTTAAACCTCCAGACACTCTGGGCATTGCAAGCAGACACCCCCTAATTCTCCATTCAAAACCATGGCATAGTGGCAAGAGCACGGACTGCTAGGGGACGTGAGTTCTAAGGCTGGCTCTGCCATGGGTCTACAGTGTGACCTTGGGGAAGTCATTTCACTTTTCTATGCCTCAGTTCTCTGCATCTGTAAAATGGGGATTAGGACTGTGAGCCCCATGTGGGACAGGGACTGTGTCCAACCTGATTAACTTGTTTCTACACCAGCATTTAGAACAGTGCATGGTACACAGTAAGCACTCAGCAAATACCAAAGGATTATTATTATTATTATTACTGAACACTCTGCAATTATCTGTGTACAAGAGGGCAGAGAGAGCAGTTGAACACAGAGGGTGGAAAAACTAGCAGTGAAGATGAACTTGAGAAAGAAAACTGTCAGCTTGGGTAAAACCTGCGGTATTATGGCTCTATACTGATGCTTAGTTTCTTACATTTTAGATCTTAGTACTTAATCCAGAAATGGAAATCAAAGAATTATCGACCTTGTGTTGTCCTCATCCCACACTGCAAGCGAATTAAGGTTGACACGAATCTTGGGAGAACCCCTCTCTGGGAAAGAAATCATGTGACATGAAATTTATGAAATGAGAGAAAATACCTCACTCTTAAAGGTCCTGTAAAAAATGCTAGTTTCAAGACCCTCAAAACCACTTCCTCAATAATATGCGATCCTTGGTGCTTATTCAAAAGCTTTTCTGCAAACTACATGGCACACACTGAATGGAGTCTTCCTCATGATTGACACTTATTCAATCACTGCTCCAGGGTCCACAATTGGGCTGGTGTCAGCTTGCATCATATGACTGGCAGGTGTCAAACATAAGAAAAGCAGCTCATCAGTCAATCCGGAATTTAATCCCCTTTACTACGGGGTTGGTAAATCTGAGAGGGCACCTAGGCACTCCTGTAACACAAACAAACACCTCTCAGACAAATCACATCTCCATTGTAACCCCTCCTCCAGAATTTCTGATGCTCTCTAGGGGGTCTGAGAGGATTGAGTAATCCAACTAACTCCCTCCTCAAGACCAGGCTCAGTGCTCATTAAGATGATTCAAAATCTACAAGGTTCTTGAGGAGAGGGCACTCTCTTTTCCAATTTAATAATAATAATAATAGTACTAATTTGGTATTAGCTAAGTGCCTACTGTGTACTAGCGAAGTAGCCTGGCTCAGTGGAAAGAGCACCGGCTTGGGAGTCAGAGGTCATGCGTTAAAATCCTGGCTCCTCCACTTGTCAAGCTGTGTGACTGTGGTCAAGTCACAACTTCTCTGTGCCTCAGTTACCTCATCTGTGAAATGGGGATTAAGATTGTGAGCCCCATATGGGACAACCTGATCACCTTGTATCCTCCCCAGCGCTTAGAACAGTGCCTTGCACATAATAAACGCTTAACACATACCAAAATTATTATTATTATTATTACCATGCACTGTTCTAAATGCTGGGAAGAAACAGGTTCATCAGGTTGGACACAGTCCCTGTTCCTCATGGGGCTCACAGTCTTAATCCCCATTTTACGGATGAGGAAACTAAGGCATGGAAAAGTGAAGTGATGTCCAAAGTCACACAGCTGACCCGTGGCAGAGCCAGAATTAGAACTCACACCCCTACCAGGCTGTGCTCTTGCCACTAGGCCATGTTTTTGAACAGGCTGTCTCTGGTTGCAATGCTCTCGAGGAGAAGGCCTATAATGCCAGGTCTGCTTAAACCCAGCAGGTGACTGGAAGAACAGTGGGTTATGTGGTAGAGATTATTTTATGGGCTGAAAAGCCATCTGGGAAGAAAGGCATTTAAGGCCCAGTAACTCATTTCATTTGGAAAATCTTGTTTCATGTTGATGACACCTTAGAAATTAGGGTCAGAAGACAGTCACCCCCTGTCACTGCTTGACATACAGGTAAGCGCTTACAAAGACCCCAGTTAACTACCAAGTCAATTAAGCTCTGCCAAGTGCTTGGTACAGTGTTGTGACAAAACAGGTGTTCAATAAATACTATGGATTGACTTCTGGGTGTGTACTTGCAGAGCATAATCATCACCATTACTCGTGCCTGACTGCTTCAGCAGCTACAGATGGCTTTTCTTGTCTGTGAGCTGAGAGTTGGAATCAAACTCTAGCACGAGGTATCTGGTGCTATTGATACTGATGATGATGATGAGAAGCAGAATGATAATAATAATGGGATTTGTTAAATGCTTACTATGTGATGATCACTGTTCAAAGTACTGGGATAGCCAGAGGCTCCTAGTCGAATAGAGCAGGGGGAATTGGTATTTTATGCCCCTTCAACAGATGAGGAACCAGAGATCCAGAGAAGCTTTTCCCAAAGCCCCAGTCAGTTCTATCTTCACAATCTCTCCAGAATCATCCCCTCCCTTTCCATCCAAAATGCCACCATGCTGGTCTAAGCTCTTGTCACCAAATCCTGCTTTGACTCCTGCAGCAGCCTCCTCACTAGAATCCCTGTCGTCAGCCTTTCCCCGCTCCAGCCCGTGTTTCACTCTGCTAATTGGATCTTTTATTAAAAAAAAATCATATCTCACATGTCTGTCTCCCCACTCCTCAGGAACCTCAAAAGGTTATCTATCCATCTCCGCATCAAGCAGAAACCCTCACCATCAGCTTTAGGGCACTCAATCAGCTCACCCTCTCCTTATGTATTTTTGTTACTCTCCTACTGATGGTCCCCCCGCCCCCCGCCCCCCATGCACCATGGAAAGGTTGCAGATGTTGTTTGAATGTACGTGGTTCTGTTGCCATATTTGGTATGGGCCTTAGACCCTGCAGCCCACTGGCTGGGTCCAGGAACCAAACCAAAGAAGGAGATAGACTCCGCCCAGCTCTGCACCAAATCTGTATCAAATCTGCACCAATCCAGTCCCCACTGTTTGCAAATCTACCAATCACTGTGATCAGCAACAGCAGTATATAAGCCCATTGTATCGGGCACTCGGGGCCTTTTCCCTTAAAGAAATGAGCCTGCCCAGTGTGTTGACCCCTATTCGGTCTTCGGCCTTACCAATAAAACGTCATTAAAACTTTCGGCAGTCACATGCTGTCTGACTAATTCTTTAGTCGCCCGGCGACTTGGTGGCCATCCGGAACAACCGCCGCCATCACTACGACACCTCAGCCTGCAGACTTCACTCCTCTGACACCCACCTACTTTCTAAAATCCATCTCTTTCAGGAAGCCTTCCCTGACAAATCTGTCATGCCCCCCACTCTAGCCTTCCTCCCTTCTGTATCGTCAATGCACTTCCATTCACACTATCCTTTCCTGGCTACCCAACTCAACTGTAAGCTCTTTTGAAGTGTGGATCTTGTTTACCAACTGCATTTTACTTTCCCACTAATTTAGAAAAGTGCTTTACATGCAGTAAGCACTCAACAAAACCATTGTTTGAGCCAGGTAACTGACCTAAAGCTAAACTATAATACTAAGCCTGCAGACACCAGAGCAGTGTAAAGCAAATACAGTCAAGGGAACCATCTTATGGCCTTTTTTTATATTTAGAGTGCCTTTTTAATGGTATTTGTTAAGCATCTACTGTGTGTCCGGCACTAAGTGCTGGGGTAGACACAAGCTAATCAGGTTGGGCACAGTCCCTGCCCCACCCGGGGCTCACAGCCTTAATTCCCATTTTGCCCATGAGGTAACTGAGGCAGAGAGAAGTTAAATGACTTGCCCAAGGTCACAGAGCAGACAAGTGGCGGAGCCTGGATTACAGCCCAGGCCCTTCTGACTCCCAGACCGGTGCCTGTCCACTAGACCACGCCGCTTCCCTTCTTGTAAATTCCAGGTTATTTAGGGGGAGAGAGAGCCTTTTCCTTCCCATCTTAATGTTCCCTTGGTCTGTCTTTACCAGAGTTCACCAGGTCCTGAACCTCTTTGGGGCCCCCATTCTAGACACTGCTTCAACTTAGTTCCCCCGGGCACTGAAGTTTGGTAGCCTCCATTCGGGTGCCCAAAGGAGGAATTGGTTGGAGGGTTTGAGAGCCAGAACAACAGTGAAATCCCAGGGTGGACTAGAATCAGTCATTAGTTGAAGCAGAGAAGCCACATTGACCTAGTGGAAAAGCATGGGCCTAGGAGTCAGAGGACCAGGTTTCTAATCCTAGATCCTCCACATGTCTGCTGTGTGACCTGGAGAAGGCCACTTAACTTCTCCATGCCTCAGTTACTTAATCTGTAATATGGGAATAAACTCATACTCCCTCCTAGTTAGACGGTGAGCCCCATGTGGGACAGGGACAGTGCCCATCCCAATCAATCAATCATATTTCTTGTGTGCTTACTGTGTGCAGGGCACTGTACTTGAGTGCTTGGAAGAGTACAATATACTCTTGTTCCCTGCCCACAATGAGCTTCTAGTCTAAAGGGGGAGACAGACATTAATATAAATTAATTAACTATGTATGTGTACATAAGTGCTGTGGGGCTGAGGGAGGGGTGATTAAAGGGAACAAATCCAAGTGCGAGGGTAACAGACAGGAGTAATTAATAATAATAATAATAATAATAATAATAGTATTTCTTAAGCACTTACGATGTGCCAAGCACTGTTCTAAGCGTTGGGATAGATACAGGGTTAACAGGTTGTCCCACGTGAGGCTCCCAGCCTTAATCCCCATTTTACATGTGATGTAATGAGGCACAGAGAAGTTAAGTGACTTGCCCCAAATCACACAGCTGACAAGTGGCGGAGCCAGAATTAGAACCCACGATCTCCAACTTCCAGGGCCACAGCTCTCCCACTACCCAACAATGCCTCCCCAGTGAACCTGATTAACTTGTATCCACCAAGCCCCATAGATCATGGCTTGTCACAGAATAAGCACTTAACAAGTACCATAATCATCACCATCAATCAATTGGTGGAAGCAAAAATCTCTTGGCAAACCTACCCATTGCTTCACTGATCTCCAGTGGAGTAGGATCTCCTGATCTCTGGGACCTTGTACATAGTTACGCTGTTGGAGGCTCCTGGAAAGTTTTCTTATCCATGAAACTCACTGCATGGATTATAATAATAATAATAATTGTTGTTGTTGTTATTAATAATTATTATATTACTTATATTACTTAATAATTATATTAGTGCTTACTTAAGTGCTTCCTCAAAAATCTCCAGTGGCTACCAATCAATCTGCGCATCGGGCAGAAACTCCTCACCCTCGGCTTCAAGGCTCTACATCACCTCGCCCCCTCCTACCTCACCTCCCTTCTCTCCTTCTACAGCCCAGCCCGCACCCTCCGCTCCTCTGCCGCTAATCTCCTCACCGTGCCTCGTTCTCGCCTGTCCCGCCATCGACCCCCGGCCCACGTCATCCCCCGGGCCTGGAATGCCCTCCCTCTGCCCATCCGCCAAGCTAGCTCTCTGATGACACCCAGATCTACATCTCTGCCCCTGCTCTCTCCCCCTCTCTCCAGGCTCGCATCGCCTCCTGCCTTCAGGACATCTCCATCTGGATGTCTGCCCGCCACCTAAAACTCAACATGTCCAAGACGGAACTCCTTGTCTTCCCTCCCAAACCCTGCCCTCTCCCTGACTTTCCCATCTCTGTTGACTGCACTGCCATCCTTCCCGTCTCACAAGCCCGCAACCTTGGTGTCATCCTCGACTCCGCTCTCTCAT
This sequence comes from Tachyglossus aculeatus, assembly GCF_015852505.1. NCBI lineage: Eukaryota > Metazoa > Chordata > Mammalia > Monotremata > Tachyglossidae > Tachyglossus > Tachyglossus aculeatus. The sequence goes on along the minus strand of NC_052083.1, from coordinate 23,098,021 downwards.
TCACCCCTCACATCCAAGCTGTCACCAAAACCTGCCGGTCTCAGCTCCGCAACATTGCCAAGATCCGCCCTTTCCTCTCCATCCATACCGCTACCCTGCTCGTTCAAGCTCTCATCCTATCCCGTCTGGACAACTGCATCAGCCTTCTCTCTTATCCCCCATCCTCGTGTCTCTCCCCACTTCAATCCATACTTCATGCTGCTGCCCGGATTGTCTTTGTCCAGAAATGCTCTGGGCATGTTACTCCCCTCCTCAAAAATCTCCAATGGCTACCAATCAATCTGCGCATCAGGCAGAAACTCCTCACCCTGGGCTTCAAGGCTCTCCATCATCTCGCCCCCTCCTACCTCACATCCTTTCTCTCCTTCTACAGCCCACCCCGCACCCTCCGCTCCTCTGCCGCTATTCTCCTCACCATACGTCGTTCTCGCCTGTCCCGCCATCGACCCCCGGCCCACGTCATCCCCCGGGGCCTGGAATGCCCTCCCTCTGCCCATCCGCCAAGCTAGCTCTCTTCCTCCCTTCAAGGCCCTACTGAGAGCTCACCTCCTCCAGGAGGCCTTCCCAGACTGAGCCCCTTCCTTCCTCTCCCCCTCATCCCCCTCTCCATCCCCCCCGTCTTACCTCCTTCCCTTCCCCCACAGCACCTGTATATATGTTTGCACATATTTATTACTCTATTTATTGATTGATTGATTTTACTTGTACATATCTATTCTATTTATTTTATTTTGTTAGTATGTTTGGTTTTGTTCTCTGTCTCCCCCTTCTAGACTGTGAGCCCACTGTTGGGTAGGGACTGTCTCTATATGTTGCCAACTTGTACTTCCCAAGTGCTTAGTACAGTGCTCTGCACACAGTAAGTGCTCAATAAATACGATTGATTGATTGATTGATTACAATTGGCCAGGAACTGTACTACATACACATTAGGAAAGATACAAGAAACCAGGATCCCCCATGGGACTCACATTCTTAGTAGGAGGGAACACAGATAATGAATTCCCATTTTGCTGTTGAAGAAACTGAGGTACAATGAAGTAATTTATCCAGGGTTATACAGCTGGCAAGTTACTTCATCTGTAGGGTGGGGATTGGCTCTGAGTCCCCCGTGGGACAACCTGATCACCTTGTAACCTCCCCAGCGCTTAGAACAGTGTTTGCATATAGTAAGCACTCTCCTCCTCCCTTCAAAGCCCTACTGGGAGCTCACCTCCTCCGGGAGGCCTTCCCAGACTGAGCCCCCATTTTTTCTCTCCCCCTCCCCGCCGCCCTACCTCCTTCCCCTCCCCACAGCACCTGCATACATGTTTGTACAGATTTATTACTCTATTTTACTTGTACATATTTACTGTTCTATTTACTTTGTCAGTGATGTGCATCTAGCTTTACTTCTATTTATTCTGATGACTTGACACCCGTCCACATGTTTTGTTTTGTTGTCTGTCTCCCCCCTCTAGACTGTGAGCCCGTTGTTGGGTAGGTACCATCTCTATGTGTTGCCGACTTGTACTTCCCAAGCGCTTAATACTGTGTGCAGTGCTCTGCACACAGTAAGCGCTCAATAAATGAATACGACTGAATGAATGAATGAACGATACAGTCCCCAAATCTGTATCATCAGCCCTGATCTCTCTCCCTCTCTGCAGTCTAGCATTTCCTCCTGCTTTCAAGATATCTCTATTCGGTTGTCCTCCTGTCACCTCAAGCTTAACACGTCCAAAACTGAACTACTTCTCTTTCCACAGTGCTCCGTCCTCCCTTTGACTTTCCCATCACTGTAGACGACACCACCATCCTTCCTGTCCTACAAGCCCGTAACCTTGGCGTCATCCTGGACTCTGCTCTCTCATTCAACCCACATATTCACTCCATCACTAAAAATCCTGTCAGTCCCACCTTCACAACATGGCTAAAATGCACCCTTTTTTCTCCATCCAAACCACTGCCGTGTTAATACAATCGCTTATCCTAGGCCGCCCGGATTCCTGCATCAGCCTCCCTGCTGACCTCCCAGACTCCTGCCTCTCCCAGCTCCAGGCCATACTTCACTCTGCCACCCGGATCATTTTTCTACAAAAGCCTTCAGGCCCTGTTTCCCCATTCCTCAAGAAACTCCAGGGGTTGCCCATCTACCTCCACAGCAAGCAAAAACTCCTCATGATCGGCTTTGAAGCCATCCATCCCCTCGCCCCCTCTGACCTCACCTGGCTTCTCTCCTACTCCAATCCAGCCCGCACACTTGGCTCCTCTAATTCCAATCTTCTCGCTGTACCTCCATCTCATCCATCTCGCCGCCCACCTCCTGCCTCTGGTCCGGAACGCCCTCCCTCCTCAAATCCAACAGACAATGACTCTCGCTCTCTTAAAAGCCTTTCTGAAGGCCCATCTCCTCCAGGAGGCCTTCCCTGACTAAGCCCTCCTTTCCTCTTCTCCCACTCCCTTCTGCATCACCCTGACTTGCTCCCTTTGTTCGTTCCCCCCTCCCAGCCCCACAGCACTAATGTCCATATCTTATGTCCATAGCAGAGAAGCAGCTTGGCTCAGTGGAAAGAGCACTGGCTTTGGAGTCAGAGGTCACGGATTCAAATCCCAGCTCCGCCACTTTCATTCATTCAGTCGTCAGACTGCCTCTCCGCAGTGGACACTGCCCGGCCAGGGAGTCACACGGCAATGCCTACACCGCACAGACGGCACACACGCTGCGGCACCTAGACTGCCTGCCCGGGAAACCACCCAGTAGCCATGTGGGTCCCCACCTGCAGGGCATAGGAGATGCAATCCTGAAACTGGTCGGGGCGCGGCCAGTGGCCGTTCACACACACATCTCCCACCAGTGTCCCCTGCTGCCTCAGCCACCCCGACAGCGCGTCCGGCAGCGTGGTCCTCCCGGAGCCTGCCGCGGGGGAGAGGGGAGGGATGGGAGAGCCGGGGAGGGAGGAGAGCCCTGAGGCGGGAGCCCGGACAGAAACGGGCCAAGTGCGGGAAGAGTTGGGGGGGAAGAGCTGGGGGAGCCGAGGGGTGGGCAGGACGGGAGCAGGGATGGCCCGGGGGGATGGGAAGAGGGGGGTCCAAGGAGACGGGCCCACAGACGCTGCCCGGAAGTGCCACTGACCCACTTGCCCTCCCACCTCCCCAGCTGGGTCCCCGGTGGCTGGGCCGCAGCAACAAAGCCAGGCTAGGCCTCTGCCTGAAAGTGGTCAGAGCCACTGGCCGGACCAGAGCCCCCGCTCACCTGAGCTCCCCAGGACCCCCAGCATCTGCCCACTCTCTAGGTACGGCGAGACACCCTTCAGGATCTGCCGGGTCCACTTCTGCCCTCTGACCACTGGCGGCCCACCGAGGCCCGGCCCGCTTGCTGGAGAGGAAGGAGCCCATGGCCACGGCAATGCCGGGGCAGGGGACATGGGGCAGCAGGGGGCAGGGGGTGGGAAGGGGCAGGAGGGGCTGGAGCTGAGAGAGAAGCAGGAGGGGGTAGGGGTCAGGGCTTCCCAGGGGTTCAGGGAGCGTCAAAGGACTTGGGAATGCCAGAGGGCCGGGAGTGGGCGGGGATGGGATCAGGGGATACCCAGGGGATCAGAAAGGGTCGGGGGTTCAGGAGGGGACTTGAGGGAGATCAGGAGGGAGTGGGAGGGCCAGCAAGTGGCAGGGAGGCAGGGGCTGCTGAGGGGGAGAGGAGGGGTCACGGAGTGCCGGGGGAGGGCAGGAGGGGTCAGAAAGTCCTGACCCGTCTCCAGGTTTGGCTTTGTTTTCTGTCTCCCCCTTCTAGATCGTGAGCCCGTTGTTCGGTAGGGACTGTCTCTATACGTGGCCAACTTGTACTACCCAAGTGCTTAGTCCAGTGCTCTGCACACAGTAAGCACTCAATAAATACGACTGAATTCATTCATTCATTCATTCAATCGTATTTATTGAGAGCTTACTGTGTGCAGAGCACTGTACTAAGCGCTTGGGAAGTACAAGTTGGCAACACATAGAGACGGTCCCTACCCAACAGTGGGCTCACAGTCTAGAAGGGGGAGACAGAGAACAAAACCAACATATTAACAAAATAAAATAAATAGAATATGTACAAGTAAAATAAATAGAGTAATAAATACATGCAAAAGATAACTATGGCTTAATTATGAAGTAGGATTTGTGCCCTGCCAAGCACAAAATGAGAGTTAAAGGTCATAGTGGAGAAGCAGTGAGGCCTAGTGGAAATACCAAATGCCTGAGAGTCAGAGGACCTGATCCCAGTTCTGCCACTTGTCTGCTGTGTGACCCTGGGCAAGTCACTTTACCTTTCTGTGCCTCAGTTACCTCATCTGTAAAATCTGTAAAATGAATGAAAGTGGCAGAGCCGGGATTTGAACCGGTGACCTCTGACGTCAAAGCCCGGGCTCTTGCCGCGGAACCACACTGCTTCTCTATACTGTACTATACTATACACTATCCCACTCCCAAGCGCTTGGTACAGTGCTATACACACTGTAAGCGCGCAATAAATAAATACGATTGAATGAATGAACGAAGGATACAGTCCCCAAAGCCATATCTTCAGCGCGAGAAAGCGCAGCGCATGCGCATTCGAAGCCCGGTAAGGGAGGGGGGGAAGGAGGGAGCTCGGCGCATGCGTGTACGGAGCCCGGAAGAGGGGGTGGGGGGAGAGGAACGGGGCGCATGCGTAGTCGGAGACTCGGCGAGGAGAGGACGGGGCATGCGCAGTCGCAGTGCGCCACGGGGGGGGGGAAGAGGGAGGCCCGTCCTGGAGCGTGCAGCGCATGCGCCGTCGGAGCCCGGGCCGAGGGGAACCCCCGCGGGGAGCGCTGCGCATGCGCAGTCAGAGCACGCTCGAGCTCTGTGTTGCCGACTTGTAATAATAATAATAATAATGGCATTTATTAAGCGCTTACTATGTGCAAAGCACTGTTCTAAGCGCTGGGCGGTTACAAGGTGATAATGTTGCCCCCAGCGGGAATTAGTCTTCATCCCCATTTTACAGATGGAACTGAGGCCCAGAGAAGTGAACTGACTTGCCCAACGTCACACAGCTGACAAGCGGTGGAGGCGGCATTCGAACCCCTGACGCCTGACTCGAAAGCCCGGGCTCTTGCCACTGAATCAATCAATCGTATTTCTTGAGCGCTTACTGTGTGCAGAGCACTGTACTAAGCGCTTGGGAAGTACAAGTTGGCAACATATAGAGACAGTCCCTACCCAACAGTAGGCTCACAGTCTAGAAGGGGAAGACAGAGAACAAAACCAAACATATTAACAAAATAAAATAAATAGAACAGATATGTACCAGTAAAATAGAGTAATAAATATTTACAAACATATATACATATATACAGGTGCTGTGGGGATGGGAAGGAGGTAAGGCGGGAGGGATGGAGAGGAGGAGGAGGGGGAGAGGAAGGAGGGGGCTCAGTCTGGGAAGGCCTCCTGGAGGAGGTGAGCTCTCAGTAGGGCCTTGAAGGAAGAGAGCTAGCTTGGCGGATGGGCAGAGGGAGGGCATTCCAGGCCAGGGGGGTGATGTGAGCCAGGGGTCGACGGTATTCGCCACTACCACCCCCTCCAGATTCTTGTAGCCGTCATCTACCGCCCTCCTGGCCCCACTTCCAACTTCTTTAACGACTTTGACCCCTTCCTCACCTTCCTTCTCTCCTTCTCCATGCCCACTCTGATCCTCGGAGACTTCAATATCCACATGGATATCCCTGACGACTCCTCTGCCGCCCGCCTTCTATCTCTCCTTGTCGCTGCCAACCTCTTCCTCCACCCCACCTCACCCACTCACCAACTTGGTCATACCCTCGACCTCATCATCTCCTATCGCTGCACTGTGCCCACCCTCACCAACTCTGAAATCCCTCTCTCTGATCATAATCTTCTCACCTGCCTCCTCACTCACACTCCTTTCCCCTGTAAATCCGTATTACTCCCTCACAGAGATCTCCGCTCTCTGGACCCCACCCATCTTTCGGAGCGCCTCACACCCCACCTCGCCGCCCTCTCCTCTCTACCCAGTCTTGATGATCAGATTACTGCTCTCAACTCTACCCTTTCCACTAAGCTAGTCTCACTCGCTCCCCTTTCCCTTCGCCGCTCTCGTACCACTAACCCACAGCCCTGGATCACTGCCACTGTCCTCCTCCTTCGCTCTTATGCTCAAGCTGCCGAACGCTGCTGGCGAAAGTCTAAACACCATGCCAACCTCGTTCACTTCAAGTTCATCCTTTCCTGCCTTAACTCAGCCCTCTCTTCTGCCAGACAAAACTATTTCTCCTCCCTTATTGACACCCATGCCCATCACCCCCGCCAGCTCTTCCGTGCATTCAACTCCCTTCTCAGGCCCCCCGTTCCTCCCCCTCCTCCTTCCCTCACCCCCAACGATCTGGCCTCCTACTTCATTAACAAAATTAAATCCATCAGGTCCGACCTCCCCAAAGTCACTTCCTCCCCTTCTCCAACCCCCCAGCTCTCAACACTCTCTGCTACTCTCCCATCCTTCCCAGCAGTATCCTCAGAGGAGCTCCCTCCTCCTCCTCCTCCTCCTCCTCCTCCTCATCAATCGTATTTATTGAGAGCTTACTATGTGCAGAGCACTGTACTAAGCGCTTGGGAAGTACAAATTGGCAACATATAGAGACAGTCCCTACCCAACAGTGGGCTCACAGTCTAAAAGGGGGAGACAGAGAAAAAACCAAACATACTAACAAAATAAAATAGATATGTACAAATAAAATAGAGTAATAAATATGTACAAACATATATACATATATACAGGTGCTGTGGGGAAGGGAAGGAGGTAAGATGGGGGGGATGGAGAGGGGGACGAGGGGGAGAGGAAGGAAGGGGCTCAGTCTGGGAAGGCCTCCTGGAGGAGGTGAGCTCTCAGTAGGGTCTTGAAGGGAGGAAGAGAGCTGGCTTGGCGGATGGGCAGAGGGAGGGCATTCCAGGCCCGGGGGATGACGTGGGCCGGGGGTCGATGGCGGGACAGGCGAGAGCGAGGTACGGTGAGGAGATTAGCGGCGGAGGAGCGGAGGGTGCGGGCTGGGCTGTAGAAGGAGAGAAGGGAGGTGAGGTAGGAGGGGGTGAGGTGATGGAGAGCCTTGAAGCCCAGGGTGAAGAGTTTCTGCCTCCTCCCTCCTCTCAAGTGCTACTCCTGTCACCTGTGCTTCTGACCCCATTCCCTCTTATCTCATGAAATCTCTCGTTCCATCCCTTCTCCCTCTTTAACTTCCATCTTCAACCGCTCACTCTCCACTGGTTCCTTCCCCTCTGCCCTTAAACATGCCCATGTCTCTCCCATCCTAAAAATACCCTCTTTTGACCCCACCCCACCTTCTAGTTATTGCCCCATATCCCTCCTACCATTTCTTTCCAAACTCCTTGAACGAGTTGTCTACACGCTCTGCCTAGAATTCTTCAACAACTCCTCTCTCCTCGACCCCCTCCAGTCTGGCTTCCATCCCCTACATTCCACGGAAACTGCCCTCTCAAAGGTCACCAATGACCTCCTGCTTGCCAAATCCAACGGCTCATACTCTGTCCTAATCCTCCTCGACCTCTAAGCTGCCTTTGACACTGTGGACCACCCCCGTCTCAACACGCTATCTGACCTTGGCTTCACAGACTCCGTCCGCTCCTGGTTCTCCTCTTATCTCTCCAGTCATTCATTCTCAGTCTCTTTTGCAGGCTCCTCCTCCCCCTCCCATCCTCTTACTGTGGGGGTTCCCCAAGGTTCAGTGCTTGGTCCCCTTCTGTTCTCGATCTACACGCACTCCCTTGGTGACCTCATTCGCTCCCACGGCTTCAACTATCATCTCTACGCTGATGACACCCAGATCTACATCTCTGCCCCTGCTCCCTCCCCCTCTCTTCCGGGTCGCATCTCCTCCTGCCTACAGGACATCTCCATCTGGATGTCTGCCCACCACCTAAAGCTCAACATGTCGAAGACTGAACTCCTTGTCTTCCCTCCCAAACCTGGCCCTCTCCCTGACTTTCCCATCTCTGTTGACAGCACTACCATCCTTCCTGTCTCACAAGCCCACAACCTTGGTGTCATCCTCAACTCCGCTCTCTCATTCACCCCTCACACCCAAGCCATTACCAAAACCTGCCAGTCTCAGCTCCGCAACATTGCCAAGATGCACCCTGTCCTCTCCATCCATACCGCTACCCTGCTCATTCAAGCTCTCATCCTATCCCGTCTGGACTACTGAATCAGCCTTCTCTCTGATCTCCCATCCTTGTGTCTCTCTCCACTTCAATCCATACTTCATGCTGCTGCCCGGATTATCTTTGTCCAGAAATGCTCTGGGCATATTACTCCCCTCCTCAAAAATCTCCAGCGGCTACCAATCAATCTGCGCATCAGGCAGAAACTCCTCACCCTGGGCTTCAAGGCTCTCCATCACCTAGCCCCCTCCTACCTCACCTCTCTTCTCTCCTTCTACAGCCCACCCCGCACCCTCCGCTCCTCTGCCGCTAATCTCCTCACCGTACCTCGTTCTCGCCTGTCCCGCCATTGACCCCCGGCCCACATCATCCCCCGGGCCTGGAATGCCCTCCCGCTGCCCATCCGCCAAGCTAGCTCTCTTCCTCCCTTCAAGGCCCTACTGAGAGCTCACCTCCTCCAGGAGGCCTTCCCAGACTGAGCCCCTTCCTTCCTCTCCCCCTCTCCATCCCTCCATCTTACCTCCTTCCCTTCCCCACAGCACCTGTATATATGTATATATGTTTGCACATATTTATTACTCTATTGACTGATTGATTTTACTTGTACATATCTATTCTATTTATTTTATTTTGTTAGTATGTTTGGTTTTGTTCTCTGTCTCCCCCTTTTAGACTGTGAGCCCACTGCTGCGTAGGGACTGTCTCTAAATGTTGCCAACTTGTACTTCCCAAGCGCTTAGTACAGTGCTCTCCACACAATAAGCACTCAATAAATACAATTGATGATGATGATGATGACAGGCGAGAACGAGGCACGGTGAGGAGATTAGCGGCAGAGGAGCGGAGGGTGCGGGCTGGGCTGTAGAAGGAGAGAAGGGAGGTGAGGTAGGAGGGGGCGAGGTGATGGAGAGCCTTGAAGCCGAGGGTGAGGAGTTTCTGCCTGATGGGCAGATTGATTGGTAGCCACTGGAGATTTTTGAGGAGGGGAGTAACATGCCCAGAGCATTTCTGGACAAAGACAATGCGGGAAGCCGCATGAAGTATGGATTGAAGTGGGGAGAGACATGAGGATGGGAGATCAGAGGGATCAGAGAGAAGGCTGATGCAGTAAACAACTTAAACTTAACTTCTCTGTACCTCGGTTACCTCCTCTGTCAAATGGGGATTAAAGTGTGAGCACCACATGGGACAACCTGATTACCCTGTATCTATTCCAGCGCTTACAGCAGTGCTTGGCATACAGTAAGCGCTTGACAAAATACCATAATTATTAATCAAGTGTCCCAGGAGGAAGCCCCAGCCACATCACTGGAGGAGGGGATGGCTGTGGGAAAGATAGGGTAGGATAAGGGATAGTAGGGAAGCAGCATGGATTAGTGGAAAGATCACGGGCTTGGAAATCAGAGAACGCAAGTTCCAATCCCTTTTGTGCCACTTGTCTGATGTGTGACCTTGGGCAAGTCACTTAACTTCTCTGTGCCTCAGTTACCTCATCAGGAAAATGGGGATTAAGACTGTGAGCCCCATGTGGGATAAACTGATGACTTTGTATCTACCTCAGCGCCTTGAACAGTGCTTGGCAGAAAGTAAGTGCTTAACAAATACCATAGTCATCATCATTATTATTATTGTTATTATTATTATTACTATTATTATCATCATTATAGCAGAGGGGGATAGGATCTCTAGCATGAAGGTCACAGGTTCTAATCCCTGCTCTCCCATTTCTCTGTGGTGTAACCCAGGGCAAGTCACATTATTTCTCTGTGCCTCATTTACCTCATCTATAACTTGGGGATTGAGACCGTGAGCCCACGTGGGACATGGACTGTGTCCAACCCAACTGGCTTGTATCCACCCCGTGGTTAGTACAGTGCCAGACACATAGTAAGCACTTAACAGACATCATTATTATGATGAAAAGGTTTGTCCACAGAAGGACAAATTCCCAACATCTGACCCGTGGGTCTCATCTCTGGCTTAACCCCTACCCCACCTTCCTGTCCTTTCTCAGTTCCCACCTCACAGCCCCCGCTTCCGGGGCCACTGATACTTGACCCTGCAGCTCCTGCCCCTTCTAGGACTGTGAGCCCATTGTTCGGAAGGGACCATCTCTATATGTTGCCGATTTGTACTTCCCAAGCGCTAAGTACAGTACTCTGCACACAGTATGCACTCAATAATTACGATGGAAAGAATTGAATGAATGAATGACCGACCCCAGGAACAGTCAGGGGAGTTTGGGGGTGTGTGGGGGGGCAAACACTGTTTCTGTGTCAGAGACAACAGGACAGACTTGCACTCCCCTTCCCCCCACACCCACCCCCTGGTCCCTCCAAGACATATTTATTACTCTATTTTTTTATTTATTTTACTTGTACATATCTATTCTATTTATTTTGTTAGTATGTTTGGTTTTGTTCTCTGTCTCCCCCTTTTTAGACTGTGAGCCCACTGTTGGGGAGGGACTGTCTCTATATGTTGCCAATTTGTACTTCCCAAGCACTTAGTACAGTGCTCTGCACATACTAAGCGCTCAATAAATGCGATTGATGATGACGATGACTCTCTGCAGAGCCCTCCTCTGGGTAAGAGACAATAGTCTGGGTCTTAACAGAAGCAAGATGTCACTGGAGTTTCTTCATCAGTTCTGATGGAAAGCCATCTGGAGTTGTGGAACCTGGTCTTAAAGGACGCATACGAACTAGTGAGTCTGAGGGGCCAGGTTTCCCCACACTTTCTGCCTCCTGAGGTCCATCTCTGTGGCCAAACCCTTCAGTCCCCAGCAGACTCAGGTGTCTCATAGCTCGAGAGGGAGGGGTGGGAGATTGCAGACAACCTAGGTTTTTCTGGCAGGCTCCATTTCCTTCTCCCCCACAAAACACTGAACCAATCATCACGAGAGGCGCCGTGGAGAGATGGACCACCCCAGCTAAGCTGACTGCAATGCTCTGCCCTATTGATACTTAGTGGCCCCCTGCTCAGAACCCCAGCTGTGTTACTACTGGAGGGGCTCATTCGCCAGATGCTGAAGGTCCAGCTTCTAGTACTGAGCCTCACTGCTCTGCTCCTCCCCAAACCACTCCCCTGATGACTTGGACGGGAGCCCGCAAGACTCTGATTCTTTGAGGCGAATGGAATGGACACATTGATGCTACCCTGTCCTGCTTCTGACACTGGCCTCCCAGAAGCCTACCAACATCACACACAGAAGGGTCCGGTCTCCAGCGACTCAGTATGTGCAGGGTGACCCTGCTAACAGGACTGCGGACACAGGGAGATTTGACCCTTCTATTGAATTAAGGGGCTCGGGTTTTCTGGGTCCTGCAGCCAAGTCCAATAGAACCAGTTCCCTGCACAGAACCTCAGCTCCCAGAACCAGCCTCTGTATCATGAGTGGCAGCCCCTACCTCACTAACCTACCCCAAAAGCTAACTCAGTCTCTCTTTCTCTCTCTTACACCGCCCCCCCCCCCCCAAAAAAAAAAAAACCAAACCTTCCCTTTGTGGCAGTGATGTGACCCACAGCTCCATCTCTCCAGGGTGGGCAAATTTGAGACTTGATTTGCCCGGACCTACACTGCCAGAGGATGATCCTCAAGGCCAGGACGAGCTTCTGAGCGGTCTCTGGAGAGTAATAGCGGCTCAAATTCTCTCCCTTGACTAATCCTACCCTGAGCTGTGCACTGCTAGGGGTTGGTGCCCTGGGACTCCTGTCTGCATCCGATCCAATGGGACACAGATCTAGTGCAGGGGGCGAGGGGCAGGAGACTTGTGACTCACCAACGAAGCCTCCTCTGGATAGGGGCAGTAGAGCCTGGAGCATGGGTCTGATGTAAGGGAGGTGTCACTAGAGCTTCTCCACCTGTCTTGGCTAAAACCCATGTGGATTTGTGGAACCTGGCCTTAAGACACATGTGGATTGCAGGCAGTCAATTTCTTTTGCAAGCACTTGGCCCTCCACTACCCACCTCACCCCCAATACACTGGCCCTAACTGAGAGGTGCAGAGACAGATCAACACTTAAGCAAGCTGCTTCACTTGACCCTACACTGATGCCAACCTGCACCTCGGATCCAACTGTATGACTCCAGAAATGACTTGTCCTCAAGGGACTGGAGGTCCAGCAGTTACGAATGGAATAATTCACTTTCTAATACAATGCCTGCTCAGTCCTTCCCACCCATACCCCTGATGACCCCCGATGGAGCCCACTCAACTCTTCTCAGAGAGCACTGGAGTGGACACACTGATGGGCACTATCCTCCACCTAGCACTATATTGCCAGCAGCCACCAGCACTCACAAAAGGGTTCCTTTCCTGGGAGAAGAGAATGGAAAGAGTGATCTTGACCCCCAATCACACTTGATTTTCCCTTCCAGCTCACCCATTAACATAAGCCCACCCACTAAGCACTGAAAAATTCACTCCAAAGCAATTCAGTACATATCCTTATACTCAGATCCTTCCCTTACCTGTCATCTGAGTCCACTTCATTTAACTGATCCTGGACCTATAAAATTGAAAGAGGACTCTTTGAGGAGCCAAAGGACAAGCTCATCTGAAGGTAGATATAAGGGAGGGAGACACCATAATGAGAGCAGAAAAGTGGAGACAGGTATACTGAGGTGCTGAGTCAGCCTGTAGGGAACCTGCCTGCTAATTCTGTTGTACTGTCCTCTCCTGAGCACTTAGAAAAGTACTCTGCACATAGTAAGCACTCAATAAATATCACAGATTGACTGCAAGAGGGGTAATGTCCCTGAGAACTTCCCCAGCTACAGAAAGAGGCTGGAGAACAAAGAGGCTGTTTGAGTAGCGAGGGAGCCATCTGAGATGGGAGTCTTAGGATCTTCACCCCACTACCCCACCCCCAAACCTTCGACCACAACAAGGTCATGAGGTCAAGATAGGGGAGGGATGATACCGCCACCACGAACACACACAACAGCCCTGCAGGGAGGCCCTTGGCCCAGAACCTGGTCGAGAGCAGCTCCCAACTAGCAAACCAGAAAGCACCTAGCCAACTTCACCCTTAACACTAGACGGTCCCCCAGCGCCCCTTTAACCTCCCAACTCCCTCAGTGGTAGTCACTGTCAGGGACCAAGGGGTTTCAGCTCGGGAGGGGCTAAGGATGAGCAGGGTGACCCTGTGGACAGGACTGTCGGTTCAGGGAACATTGACATCTGCAGAATGAAGGGTCCTGGGTCTTCTCAGTCCCACAGTCCAATCAGACAGAACCAGTTCCTTTCACAGGGCCTTAACGGCTGTTTGCAGAACCAGTCTCAGGGATGAGGGGGACAGGCCCCTCTGCTCACCTCCTCCTCCTGTCATACCCCTTAATCATCCACACATGCCCCCATCACCTTCCCACAGAGATGGACGCTCAGCTCCTGATTCTACCTCTCCATAGGAATCACCTGCTCTGCATCCTCCCTGAAGGGGGAACAGTCCTCGTGGCCCAGAAGTTTCTGGTCCCCCTCTTCCCCTCACCAGGACCCCTTGGACATCCACCGCCAGGTGGGTCTGAGTGGGGTTTAGGATGCCACTGAAAGGCCCAGCCCTACTGTGGTGTCTCATGTGGACCACAGCCTCCCACCTATATAGTGGACATGCTAGTGGTCTCCGATAACTAGAAGACCACTACTGAAATTGTTTCTTCTTCGATAAGCTCAACTCACAGGCTCCCCATGCCCAACCCAAATACACATACATACACACACACACACACTTTATTTTCCCTTTCAACTCATCCATGCACTTTGGCACACCCACCAAGCACTTAAGTATTCACCCCACAACCCACTACTTGTCAGCTGTGACTTTGGGCAAGTCACTTCGCTGAGCCTCAGTGACCTGGTGTGTAAAATGGGGATTAAAACTTGTGAGCCCCCCGGGGGACAACCTGATTACCCTGCATCCACCTCAGTGTTTAGAACAGTGCTTGGCACATGGTAAGCTCTTAACTACCATCATCATCATTCTTCTACTCAGACCCTTCCCTTACCTGTACTGGGTTATTTCGGTCCTCCTCGTTCAACTGAGATTGAAAGGGAACAACATGAGCATGGGAGAACAAGCATATCTGAAGGTGTAAGAGGAGGAGACCCCAAATGGAGAGCAGAGAAGTGGGACAGGTGCGGTAAGGCTGATTGTCAGAAGCTGCAGGGAACATGTCTGTTAATTCTGTCTGTTGCATTGTACTCTCCTAACCGTGGAATACAGTGCTCTACATGAAGTAAGCACTCCATAAATACGACTGATTGATTGCAGGAAGAAAGTGTCTCTGAATTCAACAGCCACAGAGAGACAGAGAACAAAGATGCAGTTTGAGTGGCCATGAAACCTTCTGAGATAGAGTATCAGGCCCTTCACCCCACTACCCACCCCCCAAACAGGACATGAATGAGGGTGGGAAAGGGGAGGGATGATACCTCCATAGAACAGCCTGGCGGGAATGCCTTTAAGGAAGTTACCAGGCCCAGAAGAGCCCCCCATTAGCAACCCAAAAATCACATTCAAAGTTACCCAAAGCTCAACACCTCCTTACCCCCCCACCCCTCCCAACAGCTCTTTTCTCCTCCTAAACTCAACAGACACTTACCATTCAAGCAAACACATTCAGCTTTAAATGGCCTCAGGCTCTGGAGGCTTCTATAGGTTAGGGAGGGGGCGGGGGGGGGGCGGGTCTGACGTCAGTAATCCACCTGATTGGAAGCAGCTGGGTTAGAGATCAGGTGTCCCAGGAGGAAGCCCCAGCAGCTTCATTGGAAGAGGGGGTGGCTAGGGGAAAGGCAGAGCAGGATAGGAAAGGGGATAGGATAAGACTGGATCTGTAGCATGAAAAACTTTGTCCAGGGGAAACACAAATTCCAAACAGCCGTCCAGGGGGTCTCATCTCTGGCCTGACCCCTACCAGAGAAACAGCGTGACTCATCCTACCCCAAGCTGTGCACTGCAGTGGGTGGGTGATGTGGGATGCCTGTCTGCTTCCAAGCAGACAGGACACAGACCTGGTGTGGGAGGCGAGGGGGACGAGACTTGTGACTCACCTCCAAAGCCTTCTCTGGATAAGGGGCAGTAGAGCCTGGAGGATGGGTCTCATAGAAGCGAATTGTCACTGGAGCTCCTCCATTGGTCCTGGCAAAACCCATCTGGAGTTATGGAACCTGGCCTTAAGACACATGTGGATGACAGAACCTAAGAGCCCTTGTTCCCCTATCCTGTTCTTTAAGGTCTCTCTGGTTAAACCCTTCGGTGTCCAGCCAACTCAACTGTCTCAAAGCTGAAGAAGGAGGGGTAGGAGATTGCAGACAATTGGTTTTTGCAAACACTTCCTCCTGCCCCCCACACCTCACCCATCAGACAATTGCATTTATTGAGCTATTACTGTTTGCAGAACACTGTTCTAAGTGTTTGGGAGAAGCTGAAGAATGAGGGGTAGGAGATTGCAGACAACTGGATTTTGCAAACACTTCCTCCTACCCCCCACACCTCACCCCTCAGTCAATTGTATTTATTGAGCTATTACTGTTTGCAGAACACTGTTCTAAGTGTTTGGGAGAGTACAACAGATATATTGCCTGCCCGCAATGAGCTTACAGTCCAGAGGGGTAGACAGCCATTAATAGAAATAAATAAATTACACACACACACACACACACACACACACACACATATATATATATAAGTGCTCTGGGACTGAGGGGTCATGGTGACGAATGAAGGGGGCAGGTCAGGGTGACACAGCAGGGATTGGGAGAAGAGGGAAGGAGGGCTTATTATGGGAAGGCCTCTGGGAGGAAATGTGCCTTCAATACGGTAGATAGAGTAATTGTCCGTCGGCTATGAGAGAGGAGGGATGTCCCGATCAGAGGTGGGACACCGGCAAGAGGCCAGCAGCAAGATAGATGACATCAAGGTACAGTGAAAACCCTAGCATTAGAGCCAAGTGTGTTGGCTAGGTTGCAGTAGGGAAGTAATGAGGTGAGGTAGGAGGGAACAAGGTAATTGAGTGTTTTAAATAATAATAATAATAATAATAACTATGGTATTTCTTAAGGGCTTATTATGTGCCAGGCACTGTTCTATCACTGGGGTAGATACAAGTAAATTGGGATGGACACAGTCCCTGTCCAACATAGGCCTCACGGTCTTAATCCCAATTTTACTGAGGCACAGAGAAGTTAAGTGACTTGCCTAAGGTCACACAGCAGACAACTGGCAGAGCAGGGAAAAGCCAATGGTAAGAGTTTCCTTTTGATGCAGAGGCAGGTGGGCAGTCACGGGAGGTTCTTGCAGAGAGAGGAAACATGCATGGCCTGAGTGTTTTTGGAGAAAAATGATCCGGGCAGCAGAGTGAACTATCAAGTCGAGTGGGAAGAAACAGGAGGCTGATATAATAATCAAGGTGGGATAGAATAAGTGGTGATGGGATTAACGTGGTAGTTTGGATAGAGGAAAGGAAGGATCTTGGCCACGCTGCCAAAGTCAAACCGACAGGATATAGTGATGGATTTAATGAGAGAGATGAGTTGAGGACAACGCCTAGGTTATGAGCTTGCGAGACGGGAAGGATAGCGGTGCCCTGTACAGTGATGGAAAAGTCAGGGGGAGAACACGTTTGGGTGTCAAGATAGAAAGTTCTGTTTTATACATGCCAAATCTGTGATGACGGGAGGATATCCGAGGGGGTGGGAGAGGGAGAGGAAGGGAGAGGGAGAGGGAGAGGGAGAGGGAGAGGGAGAGAGAGAGAGAGAGAGAGAGAGAGAGAGAGATCAAGGATCAAGAACCTCCAGTGGTTGCCCATCCACCTGCACATCAAACGGCAACTCCTTACCTTTAGTTTTCAACCACACAGTCACCTTGCCCACTCCTACCTCACTATCCTGTTACATCACAACCTACACGCTTAGCTCCTCTACTGCCAACCTAATCACTCTACCTCAACTTCGTCTACCTTGCCGCTGGCCTCTTGCCCATGTCCTACCTCTGGACTCTAACACCCTCAGTCTATATATCCTCCATTGAATGACTCCCCCCAGCCTCCAAAGCCTATTGGAGACACTTCTCCTTCAAGAGGCCTTGCCTAAGCCCTCTTTTCCTTTTGTTCCATTCCCCTCGGTGGGGCTCCCCTCCTTTCCCCCTCCCAGCATTGATGTATATAGGGATCATTTATTAGTTCGAATCCTGGCTCCGCCACTTGTCAGCTGGGTGACTTTGGGCAAGTCACTTAACTTCTCTGGGTGTCAGTTACCTCATCTGTAAAATGCGGATTAAGACTGTGAGCCCCTTGGGATAACCTGATCACTTTGTAACCTCCCCAGCACTTAGAACAGTGCTTTGCACATAGTAAGCACTTAATAAATGCCATTATTATTATTTACATTAACGTTTGTCTCCTTCTCTATACTCTAATCTCCCTGGGGAGCAGGGAATGGGAGTCTACCTATAGTGCTGTGCACACCGTAAGTGCTCAATACAGCTGATTGACTGGAACGCACCTGGATTACAGGAATCATAGAGGCCCACGTCTCGCCACCCTGTCCTCTGTCAGTGGCCGAAAGCCCCATCTGTCAGGCGCTTGGTCTCCAGGAGAAACATCTGTTCCATGGAAAGGAAGAGAGAGTGGGTTGCAAAAAATCTAGTTTTGCAAACGACAGTCTCCCCCAAACATGGATGGTCTAGGAGAGGTGAGCTTTCCAGGCGCAGCTCAGCACAGCTACATTATGCACCTCTAACCTCCACCTTCAGATCCAACACTTTTAGTCCAGGAGGGGCTCATTCTCCAGGGATGAGAGGCCCAGCACAGCTGCAGAATAGACAGAATCCAGCCTTCTCCATTCCCTTCCACCAGCACCCCCGCTGAACTACTCTGAGACTGAAGTCCGCACGGCTCTGCTGTCAAGTCCAGAAGGGTTCCTTCTCTGGAGACTGAGGATGTGCAGGGTGACCCTGCAGACAGGACCGTGGGCACAAAGGCTTGACCTGTCTATAGAATTAAAGGCCCTGGGACTGCTCAGTCCCACAGTCAAACAGAGCCAGTGCCCCGCTCAGACCCTCAGCTTCCAGAACCAACCTCTGTGCTGAGAGTGGTGGTCCTTTCACTAAGCACGCCCCACACACTTTCTCCGCCAACACATAATACATACACAGTTCCCTTTTGGGTGGAAGCCCAGCCCGGGACCATCTTGACAAGCAGGGCATTTCTGGGAATTGGCTTGTATCCATACAACAGACAGATGGTCCACAGGGTGGGGAAAATGCACTGAAGTGTCTCTGTAGGGAGAGGAACATCCAGGTCAGCGTCTACCCGTGACCATCCCACCCTGAGCTGTGCGCTGCCAGGACTGAAACAACATGTCACCGGGGTATTTGGGACTCACCAGCGAGGCCTTCTCTGGGGATGGCACAGAAGAGCCCCTACGCAATGGAGTGCGGTGTCACAATGGAGCACTTGAAATGAGGGCTGTGGTGGGAGCTGTGGAACCTGGACTTGAAAACCAAACCTGAATTAGTAATGTGGAGGGATGTGGCTGGCCCTCCCTGCCCTCTATCAACAGCCAGTGGTTTCAGCTGGAGGAATGGGGCAGCCTAGTTTTTTTGCAAGCACCTGGCCCTCCACCCCCTGACCCCCAAGCCACTGGCCTTAACAGACAGAGCTGTAGAGACAGGCCACCCTTAAGCCAGATGCTTACTCTACCCTAAACCAATACCAACCTGCACCTCAGATCCAACTGTGTGACTCCAGAAATGGCTTGTCCTCAAGGGACTGGAGGGCCAGCAGCTATGCATGGGGTAATTCACTATCTAATATGATGCCTACTCTGACCTCCCCACCCACATCTGTGATGACTCACATGGAGCCTACTCAACTCTTCTCAGAGAGGAATGGGGTGGACACACTGATGGGCACTATGCTCCACCTTGCATTCTATTGCCAGAAGCCAGCAGCCCTCACAGAACTGTTCCTTCCCTGGAAGAAGAGGATGCAAAGGCTGATAAACACACACACACTCACTCACTCTCTCTCTCTCTCTCTCTCTCACTCTCTCTCTCTCTCTCTTTTCCCTTCCAGCTCACCCACTAAGCACTGAAGAATTCACGCCTCAGAAATCAGGAACACAGACTTATACTCACATCCTTCCTGTAGCTGCAATATGCCATCTGGGCCCACGCCTTTCAACCGATCGCAGACCTGTAAGATTGAAAGGGGACTATTTTGGATTGCAGAAGACGAGTACATCTCAATGTGTTAGACAGGGAGACACCATAATGAGAGCAGAAAAGTTGGGACAGGTATACTGAGGTGGTGAGTGAGGGCTGCAGAGAACATGTCTGCTAATTCCATTGAACTGTCCACTCCCAAGCACTTAAAACAGTATTCTGCTTAGAGTAAGCACTCAGTAAGTACCACTGACGGATTGCAAGAAGGAAGGGTCTCTGAGAACTTCCACAGACACTGAGGGAGGCTGGAGAACAATGAGGCAGTTTGAATGGCTAGAGAGCCTTCTGAGGTGGAGTGTTAGGCCCTTCACCCCTCTACCCACCTCCCACACCCAAAGGAGGCATAAATGATATCAGGAGAGGTGAGGGATGATACTTCCACAGAATAGCCCTGCAGGGAAGCTCTTGGAAAATTACTTAGAAGACCTGCCTGCTAGCAAACCAGAAAGCACCTAGCCAGCTACGCTCCTAACACTTTACTCTACCCACCATCCCCAACTCTCTCAGAGGCAGCCACAGAGGGATGTCAGCTCTGGAGGGGCTGAGGATGTACTGGGTGACCCTGTGGACAGGACTGTGGGCTCAGGGAGGATGGAGCCAACTATAGAATTAAGAGAATTCTAGAGAACTCTCAGTCCAACAGTCAAGTCCGAAAGAACCCGGTAGCCTCCACAGACCCTTAACCCCCACTTGCAGAACCAGCCTCAGTGCTGAGAATGACTGGCCCCTTTGCTTGCCGCTACCACCACCTCCTCCTCCTGCCATAACCCTTAATTCATCCACACATGCCCCCATCATCTTACCACAGAGATGGAAGCTCAGCTTCTGATTCTACTTCTCCATGGGAATCAGCTGCTCTGCATCCTCACAGAAGGGGGAACAGTTCACAGCCAGGAAGTATGGTGAAAAGCTTCTGGAAGGAGAAGGGAACTGGTCCTCCTCTTACCGTCATCAGGACCCCTTTGTCCTTCACCTCCAGGTAGCTCTGAGTTGGATTTAGAAAGCCCCTGAAAGCTCCAATCCCATCACTGTGTCTCACCTGAACGACCTCCACCCTCAACCCATCCCCATGCCTCCTCCCACCTGCAACTCCCACCCCTCACCCACATAGTGGACATACCAGCAGTCTCCCAAAACTTTCAAAACCTCACGAAGATTCTTTCTTCTCCAACAAGCCTATCATGACTGAAGCTCTCATCTCACCCCATCCACCCCTAGTCCCACCACACACCTTATTTTCCCTTCCAGCTCACCCATGCACTTAGATTCAGCCACCATGCACTGAAGAATTCACCACATACCCTTATACTCAGATCCTTCCCTTACCGGTATTGTATCATATGTGTCCTCCCCATTCCACTGATTCTGTACCTAGAAGTTGGAAAGGGAACTCTGCTAGAATGTGAAAGACAAGCATATCTGAAGGTATAAGAAAAGGAGACACCATACTGATGGCAGAGAAGTGGGGGGCGGGTGTGCTGAGTTGATGAGGCAGGGTTGCAGGGAACATGTCCACTAATTCCCGTACACTGTACTCTCCTAAGCACGTAGTACAGGGCACTACACGTAATAAACACTCAAATACCATTGATTGCATGAGGGAAGTGTCCGCAGCCCCAGAGAGAGGCTGGAGAACAAAGTGGCAACTGGAGTGATCAGGAAGCCTTTGGAGATGGAGTGTTAAGTAAGGCCTTCACCCCATTAACCCATCCCTCAGGCCCAATGTGGGCACGAATGAGGTAAGGATAGGTGAGGGATGAGAGCCCCCACAGAACAGTCCTGCAGGGACGCCTTTAGGGAAATTACCTGGCCCAGAAGAGCAAGCCAGAAAGCCGATTCAAAGTTACCCAAAACTCAACACCTTCTCCCAAATGGTCTTTTTTCCCCGAAACTCACCAGACACTTACATGGAAGCAAACACACTCAACATTGAGTAGGGTGAGGCCCAGGAAGCTTATATAGGGCAGCGAGGGGCCAGCCTGGACATCACTAATCCCCCTGGGTGGAAATAGCTGGGAGAGAGATTTGAGAAGCAGCGTGGCTTAGTGGAAAGAGCATAGACTTGGGACTCAAAAGAATGGGTTCTAATCTTATTCTATTCTGCCGTGATTATCGTATCAGCCTCCTTGCTAACCTCCCTGCCTCCTGTCTCGTCCCAGTTCACTTGATACTTCACTCTGCTGCCTGGATCATTTTTCTACAAAACCATTCAGGCCATGTTTCCCCTTTCCTCAAGGACCTCCAGTGGCTGCCTATCTGCCTCTAAATCAAAAGGAAACTCCTTACCATCGGCTTCTCCCGGCTCTGCCACTTGTCTGCTCTGTGACCTTAGGCAAGGCACTAATCAACCAATCGTATTTATTGAGCACTTACTGTGGGCAGAGCACTGTACTAAGCGCTTGGGAAGTACAAGTTGGCAACATATAGAGACAGTCCCTACCCAACAGTGGGCTCACAGTCTAGAAGGGGGAGACAGAGAACAAAACCAAACATATTAACAAAATAAAATAGAACAGATATGTACAAGTAAAATATATAGAGTAATAAATATGTACAAACATATATACAGGTGCTGTGGGGAAGGGAAGGAGGTAAGACGGGGGGATAGAGGGGAGATGAGGGGGAGAGGAAGGAGGGGGCTCAGACTGCGAAGGCCTCCCAAAGGAGGTGAGCTCTCAGTAGGGCCTTGAAGGGAGGAAGAGAGCTAGTTTGGCGGATGGGCAGAGGGAGGGCATTCCAGGCCAGGGGGATGACGTGGGCCGGGGGTCGATGGCGGGACAGGTGAGACCGAGGCACGGTGAGGAGATTAGCGGCAGAGGAGCGGAGGGTGCGGGCTGGGCTGTAGAAGGAGAGAAGGGAGGTGAGGTAGGAGGGGGCGAGGTGATGGAGAGCCTTGAAGCCGAGGGTGAGGAGTTTCTGCTTGATGGGCAGATTGACTGGTAGCCACTGGAGATTTTTGAGGAGGGGAGTAACATGCCCAGAGCGTTTCTGGACAAAGACAATGCGGGCAGCAGCATGAAGTATGGATTGAAGTGGGGAGAGACACGAGGATGGGAGATCAGAGAGATCAGAGAGAAGACTGATGCAGTAAACTTAACTTAAACTTAACTTCTCTGTACCTCAGTTACCTCCTCTGTCAAATGGGGATTAAAGTGTGAGCCCCACATGGGACAACCTGATTACCCTGTATCTATCCCAGCGCTTACAGCAGTGCTTGGCATACAGTAAGCGCTTGACAAAACACCATAACATTCCACTCTGTAACTCCGTCAGCTCTTTTTCCAAGGCTAACATCTTCAATAGCCTTAGTTTTTAATTCATGCATTTTTCGATAAGCAGTTAACAAAGCCCACCCTCTTCTACAGACTCCTGTCATCTCTTTTCCTTTTTCTACAGGAATATGTTGCAAAGACTTAGTTAATTGCAATGGTTCAGCATTTCTTACTCGTCCCTTCCAATCTTCACACAAGCCTATTCCTTTAGCCCAGGCATTAGCGAGGGAACAGTATGGCATACTCTCCCATGCTGGGATATCCTCCTCCGGTGGTGTTTGCATTACTTTCTTGAAAAAAGGCATGCTGTATCGCAGCTCCTGGCCGACTACGCCAAAATGTTAGGTTAATGAAATATTTCTTCAGTTAACCAACGAATAAGGTTCAGACCCGTGACTACAAGTCCCCTTTTTTCAGAGAAAGAAGCACAGACACATAGCAATATAGGTGTATTGTTACAATTTTAATAGAAGAACAATTTTAATAGAAGGAAGGGAATACGAAAGATGAAAACAAAAAAAAAGGGTTAAAACAAACACACACAAAAAAGGGGTTACATCACCAATTCGGGGGAACACCAACTCCTGAAGTTTCATGCTGGGGAATCCCGGATTCAGCTTTCAGGGTCCCGAATGGGAGGGTCCCAGGCAGAGCGTCCTCTTTGTGGGTGAGATTCCGAGTTAGCTCCGACGTACGAGCCTTAATAAACCCTTTGCAAACCAAGAAGGTATTTTGCCAATTGCACAAGTTCCTGGGCGACTGGCCAGGTCACTCTGGGAAGATGTGTTTATTCAAGCTGTTTCTGTACTGTGGGAAATGGCCCGTTTCCAGAGTACAGAGATAAGTTATTTTTCTTCTCTTTTGTTTTGCAATTGGTTATCTGTCAAGACCAGTCGGGGTCGCCCAGCAGACAGGTCGGTCTAGCCATTGCCAAATCGAAGCCTATACTTAATGTGCAAGAGTTTCTAAATTTACCCATCACTAACCTATCCCAAAAGCTAACCCAATATTTCTCTCTCTCTCTCTCTCTCTCTCTCTCTCTCTCTCACACACACATACACGAAACACCCCCCCACCCAACAAAACCCTTCCCTTTGTGGTGGTGACGCAACCCACGCTCCACCTCTCCAGGGAAGACAAATCTGAGAATTGATTTGACTGGACCCACACTGCAAGGGGGTTGATCCTCAAGGCCAGGGTGAGTTGTTGAGCAGTCTCTGGAGAGTAATAGCTGCTCAAATTCTCACCCTCGAAGAATCCTACCCTGAGCTGTGCACTGCTGAGCTGTGCTCTGGGACTCCTGTCTGCATCCGAGCCAACGGGACGCAGATCTAATGTAGGGGGTGAGGGGCAGGAGAATTGTGACTCACCACCAAAGCCTCCTCTGGATAGGGACAGTGGAGCCTGGAGCATGGGTCTGATGGAGGTGAAGTGTCATTAGAGCTTCTCCACCTGTCTTAGCTAAAACCCATGTGGACTTGTGGATCCCAGCCCTTAAGACACAGGTGGGTTGCAGGCAGCCTTATTTTCTTGGAAGCACTTGGCCCTCCACCATCTGCCTCACCCCCAAGACACTGGCCCTAACTGAGAGGTGCAGAGACAGACCATGCTTAAGCAAGCTGCTTCACTCGACCCAAAATTGATGCCAACCTGCACCTCAGGATCCAACTGTGCGACTCCAGAAATGGCTTGTCAATCAATCAATCAATCAGTATTTATTGAGCACTTACTGTGTGCAGAGCACTGTACTAAGCGCTTGGGAAGTACAAGTTGGCAACATATAGAGATGGTCCCTACCCAACAGTGGGCTCACAGTCTAGAAGGGGGAGACAGAGAACAAAACCAAACATATTAACAAAATAAAATAGAATAGGTATATACAAGTAAAATAAACAAATAAATAAATGGAGTAATAAATATGTACAAACATATATACATATATACAGGGACCTCCTCAAGGGGCTGGAGGTCCAGCAGCTACACATGGAATAATTTACTTTCTAATACTATGCCTGCTCAGTCCACCCCACCCACATCCCTGATGACCCCTGATAGAGATCACTCAACTCTTCACAGAGAACAGTGGGGTGGACACACTGATGGGCACTATCCTCCACCTAGCACTATATTGCCAGAAGCCACCGGCACTCAAAAAAGGGCTCCTGTCCTGGGAGGAGAGAATGGAAAGAGTGACCTTGACACCCAGACACACTTTATATTCCCTTCCAGCTCACCCATTAACATAATCCCACCCACTAAGCACTGAAAAATTCACTCCAAAGCAATTACGTACATATCCTTATACTCAGATCCTTCCCTTACCTGCATTGTATCATCTGGGTCCACTCCATTAAACTGATCCTGGACCTATAAGATTGAAAGGGGACTCTTTGAGAATCCAGAGGACAAGCACATCTGAAGATACAAGGGAGGGAGACACCATAATGAGAGCAGAAAAGTGGAGGCAG
Organism: Tachyglossus aculeatus; assembly: GCF_015852505.1. Lineage (NCBI taxonomy): Eukaryota > Metazoa > Chordata > Mammalia > Monotremata > Tachyglossidae > Tachyglossus > Tachyglossus aculeatus. The sequence goes on along the minus strand of NC_052083.1, from coordinate 23,072,883 downwards.
GTATACTGAGGTGGTGAGTCAGGGCTGCAGGGAACGTTTCTGCTAATTCTGTTGTATTGCCCTCTCCCGAGCACTTAGTACTCTGCACATAGTAAGCACTCACTAAATACCCCTGATTGACTGCAAGAGGGTGGGGTCCCCGAAAACGTCCACAGCTACAGAAAGAGGCTGGAGAACAAAGAGGCTGTTTGAGGAGTGAGGGAGCCATCTGAGATGGAGTCTTAGGATCTTCACCCCACTACCCCAGCCCTGAACCTTCCACCACAACAAGGTCATGAGGTCAAGATAGGGAAGGGATGATACCGCCACCACAAACACACACAACAGCCCTGCAGGGAGGCCCTTGGCCTAGAACCTGGCAGAGAACAGCTCCCAACTAGCAAACCAGAAAGCACCTAGCCAACTTCACTCTTAACACTAGACTGTCCCCCAGCCCCCCTGTAACCTCCCAACTCCCTCAGAGGTAGTCACTGTCAGGGACCAAGGGGTTTCAGCTCTGGAGAGGCTAAGGATAAGCAGGATGACCCTGTGCACAGAGCTGTGGGTTCAGGGAGGACTGACTTCATCTACAGAATTAAGGGTCCTGGGTCTTCTCACGCCCACAGTCAAGTAGGACCACAGGGCCTTAACTGCCATTTACAGAACCAGCCTCAGGGATGAGAGTAACAGGCCCCTCTGCTCATCTCCTCCTGCCATACCCCTTAATCATCCACACATGCCCCCATCACCTTCCCATAGAGATGAAAGCTCAGCTCCTGAGTCTACCTCTCCATGGGAATCACCTGCTCTGCATCCTCACTGCAGGGGGAACAGTCCTCATGGCCAAGAAGTATGGTGAGAGGCTTCTGTTCCCTCTCTTCCCCTCACCAGGACTCCTTGGACATCCACCACCAGATGGGTCTGAGTGAGGTTTAGGAAGCCCCTGTAAAGTCCAGCCCCATCGTGGTGTCTCACGTGGAACCACAGCTGTCCTCGATTCATCCCTACATGGCCTCCCACCTATAGAGTGGACATTCTAGTGGTCTCCCAAAACTATAAGATCACTACTGAAATTGTTTCTTCTTCAATAAGCTCAGCTCACATGCTCCCTATGCCTAACCCGACCAAATACACACACATACACTTTATTTTCCCTTTCAGCTCACCCATGCAACTTGGCACACCCAGCAAGCACTTAAGTATTCACCCCACAACCCACTAGGTCAGCTGTGACTTTGGGCAAGTCACTTCACTTCTCTGGGCCTCTGCGACCTGATGTGGAAAATGGGGATTAAAACTGTGAGCCCCCCGTGGGACAACTGGATTACCTTGTATCCATCTCAGTGCTTGGCACCTAGTAAGCTCTTAAATACCATCATTATCATCCTTCTACTCAGACCCTTCCCTTACCCATATTGCATTATTTGGGTCCTCCTCACTCAACTAATACTGGACCTAAAAGACTGAAAGGGAACTATGTTAGTATGGGGGAGAACAAGCATATCCGAAATCTCCATATCTCCAGTGGCTACCTCCATATCTCCAGTGGCTACCAATTAATCTGCGCATCAGGCAGAAACTCCTCACCCTCGGCTTCAAGGCTCTCCATCATCTCGCCCCCTCCTACCTCACCTCCCTTCTCTCCTTCTACAGCCCAGCCCGCACCCTCTGCTCCTCTACCGCTAATCTCCTCACCGTGCCTGGTTCTCGCCTGTCCCGCCGTCGACCCCCGGCCCACGTCATCCCCCTGGCCTGGAATGCCCTCCCTCTGCCCATCCGCCAAGCTAGCTCTCTTCCTCCCTTCAAGGCCCTACTGAGTGCTCACCTCCTCCAGGAGGCCTTCCCAGACTGAGCCCCCTCCTTCCTCTCCCCCTCCTCCCCCTCTCCATCCCCCCGATCTTACCTCCTTCCCTTCCCCACAGCACCTGTATATATGTTTGTACATATTTATTACTCTATTTATTTATTTTACTTGTACATATCTATTCTATTTATTTTATTTTGTTGATATGTCTGGTTTTGTTCTCCGTCTCCCCCTTCTAGACTGTGAGCCCACTGTTGGGTAGGGACTGTCTCTATATGTTGCCAACTAGTACTTCCCAAGCACTTAGTACAGTGCTCTGCACACAGTTAAGTGCTCAATAAATACGACTGATTGATTGATTGAAAGTGTAAAGGAAGGAGACACCATATTGAGAGGGGAGAAGTGGGGGCAGGTACAGTAACGTTGTTTGTCAAGGCTGCAGGAAACATGTCTGTGAATTCTGTTGCACTGTATTCTCCTAACCTTGTAGTACAGTGCTCTACATGTAGTAAACACTTGACAAATACTACTGATGGATTGCAGGGAGGAAGTGTCTCTTTGAATTTCCACAGCCACAGAGAGAGAAGTTGATTAACAAAGATGCAGTTTGAGTGGCCAGGAAGCCTTCCGTGATGGAGCGTTAGGCCCTTCACCCCACTATCCAACCCCAAAGAGGGCATAAATGAGGTCAGGAAAGGGGAGGGATGATACCTCCATAGAACAGTCTGGCAGGGAGGGCAACCTGATCACCTTGTAACCCCCCAGCGCTTAGAACAGTGCTTCATTCATTCGTTCCGTCGTATTTATTGAGCACTTACTGTGTGCAGAGCACTGTACTAAGCGCCTGGGAAGTAGGGAAGCAGCGTGGCTCAGCGGAAAGAGCCCGGGCTTTGAAATCAGAGGTCATCGGTTCAAATCCCGGCTCTGCCACCGGTCAGCTGTGTGACTTTGGGCAAGTCACTTCACTTCTCTGGGCCTCAGTTACCTCCTCTGTAAAATGGGGATTAAGATTGTGAGCCCCACGTGGGACAACCTGATCACCTTGTAAATTCCCCAGCACTTAGAACAGTGCTTTGCACATAGTAAGCACTTAATAAATGCCATCATTATTATTATTATTATTGTTTAAGGAAATTGCCAGGCCCAGAAGAGTCCCCCATTAGCAACCCAGAAATCAGATGCAAAGTTACCCAAAGCTCAACACCTCCTTGCCCACCAACAGCTCTTTTCTCCTCCTAAATTCAACAGACACTTACATTAAAGAAAACCCATTTGGCTTTGAATGGTCTCAGGCTTTGAAGCCTTACATAGGTTAGACAGGGAGGGGGTGGGCCCCGGCCTGACTTCAGTAGTCCACCTGATAGGAAGCAGCAGGATTAGAGATCAGGTATCCCAGGAGGAAGTCCCAGCAGCTTCATGGGAGGACTGGGTGGCTATGGGAAAGATAGGGTAGGATAGGAAAGGGGGTGGGGGATAGGATAAGATTGGATCTGTAGCATGAAAGGGTTTGTCCAGGGAAACACAAATTCCAAATGGCTGTCTAGGGGGTCTCATCTCTGGCCTGACCCCCACCCCACCTTCCTGTCCTGAGTTCCCTTCTCAAGGCCCCCACGTCCGGGGCCATTGACACTGGACCCCAGGAACAGTCAGGGCGGCCTGGACCTTAAAAGCAGACAGACCATCACTCTCCCCACCTTCAGAGCCTTCGTAAAATCACATCCCTTCCCAGAGGTCTACCCCAACTAAGCCCTCACTTCCTCTATAATAATAAGAATAATGATAATAATAATAATAATAATGCTGTTGGTTAAGTGCTTACTATAATAATAATAATAATTAATAATTATGGTATTTGTTAATTGGTTACTATGTGCCAAGCATTGTTCTAAGCACTGGGGTATTACAAGGTAATCAGGTTGCCCCACATGGGGCTCACAGTCTTAATCTCCATTTTACAGATGAGGGAACTGAGGCACAGAGAAGGGAAACGGCTTGCCTGAGGTCACACAGCAGACGAGTGGCAGAGCAGGGAATAGAACCCACGTCCTCTGATTCCCGAACCCGTGCTCTTTACACTAAGCCATGCTGCTTCTCTCTGTGCCAGGCACTGTACTAAGCACGGAAGGGAGTGAGAGAAGAGGAAAAGCTGATCTTTTTTTTATTTTGTGCATGCATGTTGTGTTTGACTGTTTCATCACTCCTGATATGTCTGTCTCTAGCCTTTCTCAGAGCTGGAGAAGGAGATGTAGAAGACTGGAGACAACCTAGTTTTTTTGAGGGGGGGGGTGTTGGGGGGGTGTATGTCCACGAAATACTGCAATACCCAGAATCCCTCGCTTTGTTGTGATATCCAGGATCCCTTGCTTTGTTATGATACCTAGAATTCCTTGCTCCGCTTTCTGCTCATGCGCCGTATATTTCTAACTGCGCCACACTTATGTAGGCCTTCGATAAGCCTTTGGCAAGCGGCCAGGCTTGTCCGGTTCTGTATAAAAGCCCGCCCCACACCTGTTGCGGTGCGGATGCTCCACGGATGTCCCGTGGAAGGGGGCTGTCCTCGCACCAGGACCTCGACCGGCCTCCGCGAGATTAAAGGTGACATGAACCCCATTGCAAAGGCTCCTCTCTTTCTTCGGTCTCGCCAAATCCAGAATGAATCTGCTTGGAGTTAAGCTCCTGCGTTATAGGGGGCAAACACCGTTTCGATGTCTGAGCCAACTGGACAGACTCGGGCTTCCTTTCTCCCCCACACCCAACCCCGCCCCCTCCAAAACACAGGACTCACTGCAGAACCCTCCTCTGGGGAGGAGGCAGTAGAGTTTGGGTCTAAGGGAAGCGAAATGTCACTGGAGCTTCTCCGCTGGTCCTGTCTGAAATGCATGTGCAGTTGCGGAACCTGACCTTAAGAGACACATGTGGATCAGTGAGCCTGAGGGGCCAGGTTCCCTCACCTTGCCCTCTGTAGTCCGTTTCTGTGGCCAAACCCTTCAGCCTCCAGCCGACTCTGTTGTCTCATAGCTGGAGAAGGAGGGTAGGAGATTGCAGAAAAACATACGTTTCTTTTGCAGACACCAGGTTCCCTCTCCCCCACCAAACACTGAATCTATCATTAGCAGAGGTGAGGTGTATAGACAGACCACCTCAGCTTATCACTCGGCCCTTATTTATTTTGAATTAACTGAATTATTTCTAGTCATGTCTGCCTCCCCCTCTAGACTGTGAACTCATTTTGGGGAGGGAATGTATCTGATGTTATATTGCACTCTCCCAAGCGCTTAGTACAGTGATTTGCAAACAGTAAGTACTCAATAAATACCAGCACTATTGCCCTACTGATGTTGAGTGGCCCGTTCCTCAAAACCCCAGCTCTGTTACTCCAGAAGGGCCTCATTCTTCAGAGACTGAAACTCCAGCCCAGCAGCACACGTCAATTTCTAGTACCAAGCCTGATTACCCTGCTCCTCCCAAACCACCCCTGCCGACTGAAAAATGCGACCTGTACCCTCTCTACGTGATAGCAGGACTTGAGATCATGGAGGCGCCTTGAGCAGCCAATGAGCCTCTCCCCTTGGTCATCCATGGCACCCCAGTGATCTCAAAGCTGAGAAGAAGGAAAGGAATAAAAACAGAAAGAACTTTCCTATCATAAACTTAGTGTTAATTGATTCCAGCTGTTCTTAATTAGCCTCATTACCTTAGAAACAGTAAAATAAAATAAAACTTGAGAAAATTGTAGGGGGTCTTCTATGGACTAGGGTTAAGGGTTTCACCTTCATTCGTTCATTCAATCAATCGTATTTATTGAGCACTTACTGTGTGCAGAGCACTGTACTGAGCACTTGGGAAGTACAAATCAGCCACATATAGAGACGGTCCCTACCCAAAAACGGGCTCACAGTCTAGAAGGGGGAGACAGACAACAAAACATGTAGACAGGTGTCGAAACCATCAGAATAAACAGAATTAGGGCTATATGCACATCATTAATAAAATAGAGTAGTAAATATGTACAAGTAAAATAAATAGAGTAATACACCTGTACAAATATATACAAGTGCTGTGGGGAGGGGATGGAGGTAGGGTGGGGGGGATGGGGAGGAGGAGAGGAAAAAGGGGGCTCAGTCTGGGGAGGCTTCCTGGAGGAGGTGAGCTCTCAGTAGGGCTTTGAAGGGAGGAAGAGAGCTTGTTTGGCGGATGTGTGGAGGGAAGGCATTCCAGGCCAGGGGAAGGATGTGGGCCGGGGGTTGACGGCGGGACAGGCGAGAACAAGGCACAGTGAGGAGGTTAGCGGCAGAGGAGCGGAGGGTGCAGGCTGGGCTGTAGAAGGAGAGAAGAGAGGTGAGGTAGGAGGGGGAGAGGTGATGGAGAGCCTTGAAGCCAACAGTGAGGAGTTTTTACTTGATTCGTAGGTTGACAGGCAACCACTGGTGACTTCTGAGGAAGGGAGTGACATGCCCAGGGCGTTTCTGTACAAAGATAATCTGGGCGGCAGAGTGAAGCATAGACTGAAGCGGGGAGAGACAGGAGGATGGGAGATCAGGGAGGAGGTTACCTCAGCATAACAAAGTTGTGAGTTCTAATCGCACTTGTGGAATAAGGATCTTTTTTAGATCCTAACTCCACAACCAGGAGTAGAACCCAGGCCTCCCGTCTCTTGGGGCCGTTATGTTTCCTCTAGGCTACTGCAGCCCTCTCACGGGAAGGCTTCCTTCATCCTATTTCAAGCACAGGAGAAAGAAAGAAGAAGAAAGAAGGAAGGAGAAGAAAGAATTTGCAGACAGTGCAGCTTCTCCTTTCTCGCAGTTTTCCCCGGCCACCCAAACTCCCCAACACTGGCTTCACCAGTAAGAATGGGTGTACAGGCAAAAACCTGACAGGTTGACTGTTATACTCTGCCCCACACTTAACGCTGGACCCCAGAGAGCCTCACAGCCGTCAGTACTCCTGGGGCCTGAGATACCCAGCAAGGCTGCAGACTGGACGACGTTTCCTGTACGACGCCTGCCTTCTCTGCTCCCTGATTCCCCAGCCATCCCTGCTGCTGACTGCCTCATCCTATACCCCCCATGGTTCTGCCTCTCAGAAAGGGGGATGGAGTGGACACAGTTACAGTCACCACCTTACCGCAGACTCTGCATCTCTCCCCTTCCCCGTTCTCTCCCCAAGAGGAAGCCACTGGTCCCACAGAAACACATATTTTGAAGAAACCCTGAGCAGGAAAAAGGGAGTATTAAAAAAAGCAGAGATGCAAACATTTCCTCTAGACAAGTGAAGCTTTTACCAATTTTCTATCCTGACTGGGCATTTGGCACAGTTTTCTTAGAATTCCCCAAATTGTCCATTAGGCCTTGGAAACTGGTTGTACATTGTGTGAACTGACCTCCATGAACCCACACTTCAATGGAACAGTTCTCCAGGTCGGGGAAATACACTGACCAGTGTCTGTAGTGACAGTAATAGTTGGACGGTCGGTCTAAGCTTGGTCATCCTGTGCACTGCTGGGGGATGAGAGGGGAGAAAGAGAAGGACTCATAACTCACCACCAGTTTCGGCAGGAATCCTCATCTAGAATCGTGGAACTGATCTGGAGAGATGATAGGATTACCGATCCCGAGATCCTGGGTCTCCCATCCTGCCCTCTGGAAAAAGCGGAGAACCGTGTGTGTTACTAGACAAATCAGTCTCAGAGCTGGGAGGAAGAAGTCAGCAGTATAGGAGCGGGAAGGAGATGGGTAAGGGGTTTTAGACAGCCTAGTTTGGAGCAAACACTAGTCTCCTCATCCCCTAAGACACTGACCCTAAGGCCAAGAGAGGGTGTATACAAACAGCTGCAGCTGACTGCTGCAATGTCCTACTAAGACTTGCCCAATATCCCCCTCACCCCCAGATCCCCAATTCTGTTACTCCATGAACTCCAGTCCTCTCTAGACTGTAAGCTTATCGTGGGCAGGGAATGCATCTGTCCTACTGTACTCTCCCAAGTGCTCAGTACAGTGTTCTGCCCGCCGGAGGCACTCCATCAATACGATTGACTGACTGAAGGGGCAGAACTGCATGCGTGCTGGATAGAATTCAGTTTCTGGTATAATACCTGCCTTCTATCCTCCCGGCCCACACCCACCCCCGTTGTCTTGATCTCAGGCAGGAGTCTGCACCACCCTGCCTCACAGAGAGAAATAGGCTAAAGACACCGATAGACACCCTGACCTCCTCCTGACATTTGATCCCACAAACTTCCACATTAAGCCCAAAAAGGTCCATTCTCCGGGGAATGAGGCTGGAAAGCGACCCTGCAGGCAGGACTGCCTTGTACTTTCCAAGCGCTTAGTACAATGCTCTGCACACAGTAAGCGCTCAATAAATACGATCGAATGAATGAATGGTAGTCCTAGGGAGGCTTGACTCATCTACAGAACTAAAGGCCCTGGGTCTTCTCAGTCCCAGGCAAGTCAAGACCCAACTAGCTTCCTGCACAAAGCCCGGGCCCCTGTGCTCCCACGAGTGGCAGCCTCCTCGTCACTCTTCTTCCTCCCTATTATTCACAAACCACCACCACCACCACCAACGCCCCCTTCCTTCTCTTTGGGATAGCAATGCAGCCCACTCAGGAATGGGGAAAATCTGGGAGTTGACTTTGCCCACAGCAAAGAGAGGATCCTCGAGGCCGAAGAGAAGCACTGAGCAGCTGCTGCTCTGGACAGATGCCCCTGGAACCAGGAACCAAGAACTAGAACCGCCCTCGGGTCTGAGCACAGCAGCTGCCCCCTGGTGGCACTAATAGGGATTCGGGGCCGCTGCGCCTCTCTATCGCCGCCTTGTGGCAACAGGCGTTGGCCAGGGAGGTTGCCCTTTTCTCAATAATTGAGCCCCGTGGTGGTACTACCTATTGTTCTGGGAGGCTTTGCCTCCCTACCATCACCTGGTGGCAACGACCATTTTCTACGGTGTTTGTGAAGCACTCACGACGTGCCAGGCACTGTACTAAGCGCTGGGATAGAGAGAAGCTCATCTGTTTGGACATAGTCCACGTTCCCAAGGGGACTCACAAGTCTTAATCCCCATTTGAGAGATGATATAGCTGATTCTCAATCATATGTCGCTTCTTTATCTCCACTCCCCCTTCTAGACCGTGAGCCCACCGTTGGGTAGGGACCGTCTCTAGATGTTGCCAACTTGGACTTCCCAAGCGCTTAGTACAGTGCTCTGCACACAGTAAGTGCTCAATAAAGACGATTGAATGAATGCAGGAATGAATGATTCAGCAGCAGTGTTGCTCAGTGGAATGAGCACGGGCTTTGGAGTTCAAATGGGTTCAAATCCCGGCCCCGCCACTTGCCAGCTGTGTGACTTTGGGCAAGTCACTTTACTTCTCTGTGCCTCAGTACCCTCATCTGTACAATGGTGATGAAGACTGTGAGCCCCACGTGGGACAACCTGATCACCTTGTAACCTCCCCAGCGCTTAGAACGTGCTTTGCATATAGTAAGCGCTCAATAAATACCATTATTATTATTCTCAGGGGAAGTGAAATGACTTACCCAAGGTCACCTCGCAGAGAAGTGGGCGACGCTGGATTTGGAGCCAGGTCCTTCCGGGATGTGGCCACCAGGCGGCGCTGCTTCCCTTCCAGATGATGCTGGGCCTCCGCGCTTCTCTATCGCCACCTGGTGGCACTTTGCTCCAACAGCGCCGGCTTCTCCGGCTCCTTTCTCCCCGCCTCCCCCTGGCCTGGATCGCCCTCCCCGTTCCACATTGGCCAGACCGCCACTCTCCAGGTCTTCAAAACAATATTAAGGTCGCAACTCCGCCAAGATGCCTTCTCTGAGTAAGCCCGTCTTCCCCCACCCGCCCCCGGGCTTCTTTATCCTTCTGCATCCTCGACGTCAGTGACCAGTGGACGTTCCCTATTTCCCCTGCAGGACCTATATGTATACCTGTAAACTACGCATTTGGTGTACAGAAATGCAGTGGTTGTGAGCACAGAGGGGACAGTTAATAATAATGTTATTATTATTAATTAGTAGTAGTAATGTGGCATTTCTTTAGCACTTAAAATATACCAGGCACTGTACTAAGCAATGGGGTAGATACAAGAAAATTGCTTTGAACACAGTCTCTGTCCCAAATGGGGCTCACAGTCTTCATCCCCATTTTACAGATGAGGTAACTGAGATAGAGGGAAGTGAAGTGACTTCCCCAAGGTCACACAGCAGACAAGCGGCAGAGCAGGGATTAGAACACAGGTCCCTTCTGACGTCCGGGCCGAGGTTCTCTCCACTAGGCCACACTGCTTAGCGCTTAAATGCCATAATAATAATAATAATAATAATAACAATAACACGGCTTCAGCTACCACATCAACATGAATGACTCCCATATCCATCTCTCCAACAATATGCCGTGTGAGGGTGGCATATTTCTGAGTTTCTTTCAGGACAGTGTCATCAAATCATCAATTAAACTTCCACTCAACTATTTCCCCTCTCTGCAATTTATATTAATGTCTGTCTTCCCCTCTAGACGTGGTGGCAGCTCGTGTCTTCCAACTTCGATGTACTGGACTCCCCCAAACGCTTCATATAATGCTCTGCACCCAGCAAGCACTAGATACTATGGATTGATTAATGAGCTCATCATGATTATATAACAATTACACCACTTCCACAAAGATTTGGGTAGACTCACTGCAGCATCCAGAACTACCAGCACCCAATAATAATAATAATAATGGCATTTATTAAGCGCTTACTATGTGCAGAGCACTGTTCTAAGCGCTGGGGAATTTACAAGGTGATCAGGTTGTCCCACGTGGGGCTCACAGTCTTCATCCCCATTTTACAGATGAGGGAACTGAGGCCCAGGGAAGTTAAGTGACTTGCCCAAAGTCACACAGTTGACAAGTGGTGGAGCCAGGTTTTGAACCCATGACCTCTGACTTCAAAGCCCATGCTTTTTCCACTGAGCCACGCTGCTTCTCTAAAAAAAGTGATTATAAGAGGGAGATTTTGCCATTTGGAATTGGAAAAACAAAAGTAATCGGAAGTCATGGTATTAGCTCCACGTGGGAGAGGGACTGTATCCAACTGGATTTGTTTGGGTCCACCCCAGCTCCTGGTACAGTGTGTGGTACATAGCTAAGTGCTTAAAACATACCATTATTAATAATGACAATAATAATAAGATGGGGATTCAATACCTCTTCCCCCACCTTCTTATACTGTGAGTTCCATGTGGGACGGTGACTGAATCTGACCCGATAATCTTGAATTTACCCAGTGCTCGGTACAGTGTTTGGCACAAACTGGACACTTAAAATGCCACCACAATTATTATTAGACAGGAAGGGGTTAGGGGCCAACTCGTTTCTAACCAGATTTCTGTCCTCTCTCTCTCTCTCCTTTCCCTGCCTTGTTAACTAAAGGAGAAGGGTTTGGCTCAGCAGATTGGACATTGCTTAAGAGGCCACATGGGAGATTAATCAATGGTGTTTATTTTATGCAGACCACCATTCTAAGTGCTTGGGAGTCTTCAACAGAGCTGGGAGACAGGATCCCTGCCTTCAAGTGTCTTCCATTCTACCAGGGGAGGCGGGCCCTAAACTAAAAGTACAGGTAGGTGGGATATCTGGGGCACAACTGTGTGTGTTAGTGTGTGCACCCTACCAGTTGGGCTATGCATAAGTGTGAAGTTATTGGAGTTGTCTGCTTGTGCGTGCTTGCATGTGCCACCTATGATGTCTCCGTTCTGTGTGTGTCTAGTTACAACTTCTTGTCACGGGCCTTGGAATCAAGTCACAAGTGTATTTGTCTCTGCGTGTGTGTGTATGCACGGAATTGAAATATGCACGAAGCAGCATGGCTCAGTGGAAAGAGCCTGGGCTTTGGAGTCAGAGGACAGGGGTTCAAATCCTGGCTCTGCAAATTGTCAGCTGTGTGACTTTGGGCAAGTCACTTAACTTCTCTGTGCCTCAGTTAATGCATCTGTAAAATGGGGATTAAGACTGTGAGCCCCCCGTGGGACAACTTGATCACCTTGTAACCACCCCAGCGCTGAGAATAGTGCTTTGCACAGAGTAAGCGCTTAATAAATGCCATCATTATTATTACACCCACCCAGGTGGGCTATTTACACGTGAATAGGTATTATTTGAGTTGTCTGCTTGGGGATGCTTGCATATAGTTACCTATGATGTCACCATTCTGAATGTGTCTGGTTACAATTCCCTGTCTTGGGGCACAGAATCAGAGGGTCGTGGGTTCTAATCCCAGTTCCATCACTTGTCTGCTGTGTGACCTCACACAGGTCACTTCCCTTCTCTGTGCCTTAACTACCTCAGCTGTAAACTGGAGAAAATAATAATAATTTTGGTATTTGTTAAGCGCTTACTATGTGCAAAGCACTGCTCTAAGCACTGGGGAGGATACAAGGTGATCAGGTTGTCCCATGTGGGGCTCACAATCTTCATCCCCATTTTACAGAAGAGGGAACTGAGGCACAGAGAAGTTAAGTGACTTGCCCAAGGTCACACAGCTGGCAAGTGGCAGAGGTGGGATTAAGAAGTGAACCCAAGGTGGGACAGGGAGGATGTCCAAACTGCTTTGCTTTTGCTCCCCCAGCATTTAGTACGGTGCCTGCCACTTTTTGGGTACTTAAATACCACAAGTGATTCATTCCAGCTCTGCTCCTTGTCTGCTGTGTGACCTTGGGCACGTCCCTTCACCTCTTTGGGCCTCAGTTACCTCATGTGTACAATGGGGATGGAGACTGTAGGCCTTGTGCGGGACAGGGACTGTATCCAATCTGATGGCCTGTGTCTAACCGAGCTCTTGCTGCAGTGCCCAACCTATGCCAAGCACTTAACACATACCACAGTTATTAGTATCATCACTACTATTACAACAGGGTTAGTAGACACATTCCCCCTCTAGACTGTGAGCCCATTGTCGGGTAGGGACCATCTCTATACATTGCCAACTTGTACTTCCCAAGTGCTCAGTACAGTGCTCTGCACACAGTAAGCGCTCAATAAATATGACAATGAATGAACAAGGTGTTCACAAACTAGATGGGGAGACATACATGAATATAAATACATAAGTGATGTGTATTCTGGCATTTAAGCAATGAATACCCCAAGGATTGTATTTATTATTAGAAAAGGGGAGGGGAAAGCAGAAACCCAGAGAGATGGAGGGACACCGCTAAAGTCACGCTGCAAGTCACTTAAGTCACTTCAATATGACTGATTGATTCCCAAGTAGTAGAACCTGGGACAACCTCCAGTCTGAGCCACTGCCCTCCTCCAACTCACGCCGCCGCCTTCCTGTCTCTTGGGCCTAAGCAGGTCATGTCATCCGGCCTAGCCCTGCACAACAAGTCGATAGGGGCAGAGAGAAATCTGAGACTCTCCCACCGATGGGAGCCACATTCTTCTCGAGACACTCAGGGTGGGTATGGGGGGAGAGAGAAGGAGAAAAAGAGGGTGTCATCACCCCCTCTGCTGGCCCTCTCACATCTCCATCCCCCTTACATGCGTGGGTGAGACTGAAGGAATGAAAGGTGGAGGTGGGGAGGGAGGAGGGAGGGTGATAGCTTGTCAATCTACAAATTAGAAGCTGGTGACATCCTCCTGCTTTGAGTACACCGCTCATACCCCCAAATTATAACCCTTCTGGGGAGCAGAGCCAGCTGCCAGTGGATCGAGGGACACAGGAAAGACAGAAAAAAATATCCATTTTATTCCATACAGATGTAGATGGGCTTACAGAGCCCAGGCAGCCAAGGGGATAGAGAGGGGAGGACGAGAGGAGGGGGCCAGACCGTGCCATTTCTGTTGGTAGGATTGGGGGGGGAAAACCATTCTGCATCTTCCCACTTTAGAATTTGCTGCTAGTCCTCTCCCCCACTATTGTGCTCAGCCAGGAGGGATGGAGGACATAGAGTAGTGACGCATGCATACAGATAGACACACACACACCCCACTACTTCTGTCCCTGTACCCCACTCCCCCACGGGCACGCCCCTCGGTGGGAAAGAGAGTCTGTACTCTTGAAGCCAGAGCAGGCCCGAGAACTCCCAACGGACCAGAGCGGGAGTAAGTCGCACTGACTATAGAATTAAGGGCCCCGGCACGACTTCACACCCGGTCTTGAGGTCCACGGAGTACAGGCACAGGACTCTAGACCCCTGTTTCCAGAAACCTTTACCCCTCCGAAGTAGGGCAGCCCCTCTCGCCCTGCTCATGTCCCAGCCCTCGCTCTCACACAAGAAACAGACACACACACACACACACCTCCATCACCTCCTAGAGTTGCAAGAGACTGATTTGGCACCCATGATGCGGGGTTTGACCCTTGACTCCTAAAAGAAATGGCATTGTCTGGAAGGAGGGGATACAGTTGTGGGTTGGGGGGCCAGGGGGTGGGGGGCCAGGGCGTGGGGGAGCGGTGACCAGGGGGCAGCAGCCCAGTGCCAACCGATTCCCTCATGGTGGGGCCGGCGCAATCAATCTATGAGTGTCCATAACACCAGGTGAGTAGCTGGTCAGTCCTCCACTGTCCACAGGGTCGGGTGGTCCGGTTCGGGGCTGTGCTGTGGCTTTCCTGGGGACAGATGTGACCGTTGGTTGGCCGACAAGGTATGCCGCAGCCCGGCCAGGGGGAGAGAGCCAGTCAAGCACAGTTGGGCGTGGGGAAGGCTTGGATGGGTCTCCAGTGGGGAGCCAATTCCTCCAGCCTGGGAGCAGGAAGTTGGATGTTGGGTAGCAGCCTGGTCAGGGGTCACTGCCGAGCCCAGAGGGACTCAGTCATTACTCCGGTTTGTGGACTATAAGGATGCAGTGGCGTGTGTGTGTGTGTGTGTGTGTGTGTGTGTGTGTGTAGTAGTAGTAGTAGTAGTAGTAGTAGTGGGGGATATGGTTCCCCTTACTATACTCTCTCAAGCACTTCATGGCGTGCTCTAGACTTAAGTGCACTATAAAGCCCATCGATTCCTTCCACTTGCCCGAAACAGAACCCAGACAGCCCCAAGCTTAATGCATAAAACTCACTGTTCTGTCCAGTCCTGTCTGCACCAACACGTCCTTGGGAGGCGGGGTTGGACCAGGGGTCAGGGTCTTCCAGGATGCACCTGGGGCTCAGGCTCTTTCCTTGGCCCTAAGGAGAAATCTTGTCAGGTCTCAGATCGCGGGGGCTGCAGCCCCAGCCCCATCTGTGCCCCCATGCTGCAGCTGGACTGTCCCCTGCAGGCTCACTCACCCCAGAAGTGAGAGCGAGCACAAGAGGAAAAGAGGAAGCGAGTAAGAGAGAGAGAGAAAGAGCGAGAGCCCGAGTAAGAGCCAGAGATGAGGGGCGACCCCTCCGACACAACAGAGCAGCTGCCATTCACACACCCTGCAGGGGAGGCCCTGACTGGCTTTGTCACCCCAAGGCAGGACACCCCAGGCAGTCTGGGTTTCCCCCAGAGTCACGGCCCCTGCAGACCCCACCCACCAATTCCCCAGGGGCTTATCTTTGAACAGGATTGTCTAAGAGGCTTCTCCAGGGGGCAGAAACAAGCTGGGCTTCTGCCCTTTCTCTCAGGCAGCCAAATCCCTGAACACTTACCCAGTGCCAGGTCCTTCACCCCTGCTCCACAGGAGGCCGGATTGGGGCAGCTGACCCCAAATTTGGCCTAGCGCTAGACCACACCCCCTCAAGCACCCGATTTAGGAGACACAGTCCTTGCCCACTGGGAGCTCACAATCTAAGTCAGTCAGTCAGTTCATTGCATTGGAGTGCTTCCCATGTGCAGAACACTCTGCTAACCCGTTGGCACATACTACAATAGAACAATGCAACAAACATGCCACAACAAGCTCACAGCCTAGAGGGGTACACAATGACTTTGGAACAACATGGGGAGAATGCTTCAAAGAGGTCAGCGTTACATAGCACACATTGCCCCTGCTCTCAGGAAGTGTCCGATCTACATGACAGGCATTAAAATTGAGTTTTATGCAGGTGGAACGGCATAGACACTGTCAGTACATGAAGTTGTACATGCTGAACCCATGATAAGCTTGAATCGGCATGAAAAACAAGTAAATCAGTAGGTAGAGTGAAGGGTGGCAGTATTGCATTAAGACAGCAAGAGTGTTTATCGTACGCCATTTGACAGAGCACCGTACAAAGAGCCCGACGGGCGTGAGAGGCCTCAGTCAATCGTACCTGTCCAGCACTTACTGCAGAGCACAATATAACCATCGATAGATTCTCTGTCCACTGTGACCTTACCATCCAGAAGGGGAGACAGACTTTAATAGGAATAAATTACGTCCATTTATGTAGGAGCCGTGACAAGTGGGTGGAAGAGTCAATTGGAAATATTCTGTAGACTAGATGCCAACTCAAGGAGAGATGTGCACATCGTAACTCCATCTCCCAGGCGCGCATCTATTAAGTACTCAACGAATACTGTTGGAGACGCGGCCTCTGCTCTTACAACCGCGCTTGTGTCGGCGGTGCTCTGGGTCAGGCCGGTGTATATACTGAGCACGCAGTACTGTATTAAGCATTTTGGAGAGCACAGTGGAACAGACATTCCCCACCCACAACCAGTTTACAGTCTACTCCACATGGGTGGGGCCACTGAACCCCAACTCACTGCTGGGCTCTTGTGGGGCTCTCATGGAGTCCCACAGCGGCATAATGGGAGACTTGTATCTCAGGGTACAGGAATTGGGAAGCCCAAAAAGAGTCTCCCGACGGCGAGCTGCGGTCGGCGCAATCTGCCCTCGAGGGCTGCGTGATGGCGCTGCCACCCCACCCCTTCCCCATCGGTGGGTCTCGGTTCCCGTCCCCGGGGGGACTCACATTCTGACGCTCCAGGACCGACCCACGGTGCTGAATTCAGTGAGGAGAGTGGAGAACAGAGGGCAAGTTTTCCGTGGATGGGGGCTGGAGAGGCACCCCATTTTGGATAATGGGGTGGGGGGTTGCACAATCCCTGCAGAAACTGTGTCTGGAATCCAGCACATTCCAGGCACAAAGTCCTGTGTTGAGGTTGTGGAAGGTCACTCGCTTGGATGACTTTAGGGTCAAGTAGGCAACACTAGCTAACTGGGGCCTGGCGAGAGCACAGGAAGAGAGCTCAATGACAGAGACAAAGACACACAGAGACACTCAGACACAGTGAGCATGCACCCCCCTCATGCACCCCATGGTTTCAGCCCCATCAAAACCCTCACCTCTAGATCCAGAGCAGCAATCATCTCCCTAAAATACAAATGAACTTCATTGCATCACAACCCCTCAACTTCCTCCACTCCAGAGAACAAAATCAGAGGCCCGGCTACCAACACTGTTAACCGCACACATCAGTGTCCAATCTGACAGCACTTGGAACACATATTAAGTACCTACGAAACACCATCATCTCATCAACAGAATGGACAAGGAAATGCTATCCAACACATTATTCTCCTACCACCCTCAGCCCTCTCCACTACAGACACATCATTAATCCAACTGACAATGCCTATCCAGCCCTAGTCTCCTGCCTGCCCTGCTACACACACACCTCCAGCTTTCTTCCCCCCCGCCCCCCCCCAGCCCCCCTTCCTTGGAAAATTCAGTACAGGTGATATCACTTATCCCAACCCTAGATTATCAACTCCACTGCTATCACTACCTAGCTTGTATCTACTCCAGTGCTTAGTACAGTGCTTGGCATATAGTATTTAACAAGCACCATTATTTTTTATCAATAATACAAAGTCAATCATATTTATGGAGCACTTACTGTAGGCAGAGCACTGTCTTAAGCACTAGGGTGAATACAAACTCCTAACTGCAGCCCCCTTCACCAGGGTACCGCTGGCACCACCACTATGTCAGTTATCCCCAGTGCGGGTCTCCCTTCTTCAGCCCTTTCATTCTAACCCTGAGTCCAGCCCATTCCTCAACCCCCTCAATCACCATAATGAATTAAAAATCACTAATATCCCAAACCTAAGCATCCAACTCCCCTCACAAGCCACTCCCTAACATCAGTTAGCCCAGCATTAAGTTACCCCCAAAAAGCATCAGGTCAAGTCACTTCGGATCCATCAAAACCAAACCATTTGTCCTACCCGCCTCAGCACCACCAGGACCACTGGTGTATGAAGTAGGTAGAGAAAGCCAACTTTGGGGGACTCTTAATCCAATATATCAACTACCACAACTGAAAAAAAGATAAGCTAATCATAGGGCCATTACAGGCCCTCCTCACCAGAATGCCAGAGGAACACACTCTGTCTTCTCTCCTCAGCCTCCTTCTCTTCTCAACAGGTAAAACCCACAGGCCTTACCTCTGGGACATTAAAGGAGCAGTGCCCTTGCCCCCTTGACTGGAGAGACTAATGGAGAGACTGGGTTTTCAAGAGGCGGGGCTGTAGGAGCAAGGAAAAAAAAAGAGGCAGAAGGCTATTAAGGAGAAGGGCATTTGCAGCTGCTCAGTGTTAAAAGGATCTGGAAAACCGTCCTTAATTACAGACACCTGCAACCCATTCAAATGCTCTTCGAGGATAGGGTCTAATTCTCATCCAGGGCTTTTCCAGTGCCTAGTACAGTGCTTTGCACCAAGGAGGTTATTCAATAAACAAGAATAAACGAGCAAATGAATCAATGAAGCAGCGTGGCTCAGTGGAAAGAGCCCGGGCTTTGGAGTCAGAGGTCATGGGTTCAAATCCCAGCTCCCTCACTTGTCAGCTGTGTGACTTTGGACAAGTCACTTCATTTCTCTGTGCCTCAGTTACCTCATCGGTAAAATGGGGATGAAGACTGTGAGCCCCACGTGGGACAACCTGAACACCTTGTAACCCCCCAGCGCTTAGAACAGTGCTTTGCACATAGTAAGAGCTTAATAAATGTCATTAAAAAAAATTTAAAAAGGAATCAATCAATGACTCAAGCTCTAAAGCTCTTCCCTGAGGCCTCCCCAGTCCCCAGGCCCCACTGTCCCCTCCACTCTGTCTCTCCTTTTTGCTTCCTTTTTAATGGCATATGTTAAGCACTTTCTGTGTGCCAGGCACTGTGCTGGGCACCACTGTGGATACAAGACAGGTTGGACACGGTCTCTATCCCACGTGGGGCTCACACTCTTGTCCCTCCACTTTGTAGATGAGATGACTGAGGCCCAGAGAAGTGAAGCAAACTGCCCAGGGTCGCACAGCCGAGGGGTGGCAGAGCCGGGGTTGGGACCCAGATCCTCTGACTCCCAGGCCTGGGCCCTTTCCGCTAGGCCGTGCTACTTCTCTCCTCCCTGCTTCTGTTCCTTTCAGCCTCTTGGGAAGGACTATTGGTGTAAGAAATAATTAGAGGAGGCCAGGTTTGGGGGGGCTCTTAATCCAAGAGCCTGGGGAGAGTGGAAGGAAAAGGCAGGGAAGGTGAAAAAGACAGGAAGGAAGGGCGGGTCAGCTTTAAGGCTGGCCACTAGGGTGGCCGCTGATGGCCCTTGCAGATCTTGGATAATAATAATGGTATTTGTTAAGCGCTTACTTGGTAGCAAGCACTGCTCTAAGCCCTGTTGCCCAGGGTGTCTCATGTCTCACGGAACACTTTTTTATGCTATTTATTTATGCTATTTGAGCGCTTACTATGTGTTCAACACCGTTCTAAGCCCTGGGGTAGAAACAAGTGAATTAGTTCGGATACAGTCCCTGTCTCTTATGGGGCTCACTGTCTAAAAAGGAGGGAGAACAGGAGAACCATAGCACAGAGAAGGAGAGTGACTTTGACAAGGTCACACAGCAGACAAGCGGCAGAGCCAAGATTAGAACCCTTGACCTTCTTACTCCCAGACCCGTGCATGACTGACTTTTTTGAACTTCACAATGTTGATCCTTTCCTTTCCACTCATTCTTCAGTGTGCCATTATTTTACTCAAATTCACCCTTCTTCGGCACTCCTCATTTCAGGGAGGTAGAATTTAGGGAAAATGGGGGAATTGTATGGTTCTTTTAAAGGCATGTCTCCTCCGAGAGGCCTTCCCTGATTAAACGCTCGTCAAACCTGGGGAAATGGGGGAATTTTATGGCTCATTTAAGGCACATCTCCACCAAGAGGCCTTCCCTGAGTGAGCCCCCATACCCTTTTCTTCCACTTCCTTCTGCGTTGCTCTGACTTGCTCCCTTTATTCACCCCCGCCCTCAGCCCCATAGCACTTTTGTCAAGCAGGATGTCTCGGTGGAAAGAGCACGGGCTTGGGAGTCAGAGGTCATGGGTTCTAATCCCAGCTCTGCCACTTGTCAGCTGGGTGACTTAGGGCAAGTCATTTAACTTGGATAACTTGGATATTATTGGTTCAGGGCTTGGTCCCCTTCTGTTCTCGATCTACACGCACTCCCTTGGTGACCTCATTCGCTCCGATGGCTTCAACTATCATCTCTACGCTGATGACACCCAGATCTACCTCTCTGCCCCTGCTCTAGCCCCCTCTCTCCAGGCTCGCATCTCCTCCTGCCTTCAGGACATCTCCATCTGGATGTCTGCCCGCCACCTAAAGCTCAACATGTCGAAGACTGAACTCCTTGTCTTCCCTCCCAAATCTTGCCCTGTCCCTGACTTTCCCATCTCTGTTGATGGCACTACCATCCTTCCCGTCTCACAAGCCCGCAACCTTGGTGTCATCCTCGACTCCGCTCTCTCATTCACCCCTCACATCCAAGCCGTCACCAAAAGCTGCCGGTCTCAGCTCCGCAACATTGCCAAGATCCGCCCTTTCCTCTCCATCCCAACCGCTACCCTGCTCATTCAAGCTCTCATCCTATCCCAGCTGGACTACTGCATCAGCCTTCTCTCTGATCTCCCATCCTCGTGTCTCTCTCCACTTCAATCCATACTTCATGCTGCTGCCCGGATTATCTTTGTCCAGAAACGCTCGGGGCATATTACTCCCCTCCTCAATAATCTCCAGTGGCTACCAACAACCTGCACATCAGGCAGAAACTCCTCACCCTGGGCTTCAAGGCTCTCCATCACCTCGCCCACTCCTACCTCACCTCCCTTCTCTCCTTCTACAGCCCAGCCCGCACCCTCCGCTCCTCCGCCGCTAATCTCCTCACCGTACCTCGTTCTCGCCTGTCCCGCCATCGACCCCCGGCCCACGTCACCCCCCGGGCCTGGAATGCCCTCCCTCTGCCCATCCGCCAAGCTAGCTCTCTTTCTCCCTTCAAGGCCCTACTGAGAGCTCACCTCCTCCAGGAGGCCTTCTCAGACTGAGCCCCTTCCTTCCTCTCCCCCTCGTCCCCCTCTCCATCCCCACATCTTACCTCCTTCCCTTCCCCACAGCACCTGTATATATGTATATATGTTTGTACATATTTATCACTCTATTTATTTATTTATTTTACTTGTACATATCTATTCTATTTATTATATTTTGTTAGTATGTTTGGTTTTGTTCTCTGTCTCCCCCTTTTAGACTGTGAGCCCACTGTTGGGTAGAGACTGTCTCTATATGTTGCCAATTTGTACTTCCCAAGCGCTTAGTACAGTGCTCTGCACACAGTAAGCGCTCAATAAATACGATTGATGATGATGATGATTTAACTTCTCTGAGCCTCAGTTACCTCATCTGTAAAATGGGGATTAAGACTGTGAGCCCCACATGGGACAACCTGATCAGCTTGTATCCCCCCCAGCACTTAAAACAGTGCTTTGCACATAGTAAGTGCTTAACAAACACCATTATTAATATTATTATTATTATATCCATAATTTCTTTATTTATATCAATGTTGGTCTCCCCCTCTAGACTGTAAACTCGGTTTGGGAAGGGAATGTGTCCGCCTATTCTACATTCCACGGAACCTGCCCTCTCAAAGGTCACCAATGATCTCCTGCTTGCCAAATCCAACGGCTCATACTCTGTCCTAATCCTCCTCGACCTCTCAGCTGCCTTTGACACTGTGGACCACCCCCTTCTTCTCAACACGCTATCTGACCTTGGCTTCACAGACTCCGTCCTCTCCTGGTTCTCCTCTTACCTCTCCGGTCGTTCTTTCTCAGTCTCTTTTTGGAGGCTCCTCCTCCCCCTCCCATCCTCTTACTGTGGGGGTTCCCCAAGGTTCAGTGCTTGGTCCCCTTCTGTTCTCGATCTACACGCACTCCCTTGGTGACCTCATTCGCTCCCACGGCTTCAACTATCATCTCTACACTGATGACACCCAGATCTACATCTCTGCCCCTGCTCTCTACCCCTCTCTCCAGGCTCGCATCTCCTCCTGCCTTCAGGACATCTCCATTTGGATGTCTGCCCGCCACCTAAAGCTCAACATGTCGAAGACTGAACTCCTTGTCTTCCCTCCCAAACCTTGCCCTCTCCCTGACTTTCCCATCTCTGTTGACTGCACTACCATCCTTCCCATCTCACAAGCCCGCAACCTTGGTGTCATCCTCGACTCCGCTCTCTCATTCACCCCTCACATCCAAGCCGTGACCAAAACCTGCCAGTCTCAGCTCCACAGCATTGCCAAGATCCGCCCTTTCCTCTCCATCCAAACCGCTACCCTGCTCGTTCAAGCTCTCATCCTATCCCGTCTGGACCACTGTATCAGCCTTCTCTCTGATCTTCCATCCTCATGTGTCTCCCCACTTCAATCCATACTTCATGCTGCTGCCCGGACTGTCTTTGTCCAGAAACGCTCTGGGCATGTTACTCCCCTCCTCAAAAATCTCCAGTGGCTACCAATCAATCTGCACATCAGGCAGAAACTCCTCACCCTCGGCTTCAAGGCTCTCCATCACCTTGCCCCCTCCTACCTCACCTCCCTTCTCTCCGTCTACAGCCCACCCCGCACCCTCCGCTCCTCTGCCGCTAATCTCCTCACCGTGCCTCGTTCTCCCCTGTCCCGCCATCGACCCCCAGCCCATGTCATCCCCCTGGCCTGGAATGCCCTCCCTCTGCCCATCCGCCAAGCTAACTCTCTTCCTTCCCTTCAAGGCCCTGCTGAGAGCTCACCTCCTCCAGGAGGCCTTCCCAGACTGAGCCCCTTCCTTCCTTTCCCCCTCGTCTCCCCTCTCCATCCCCCCCATCTTACCTCCTTCCCTTCCCCACAGGCACCTGTATATATGTATATATGTTTGTACGTATTTATTACTCTATTTATTTATCTTACTTGTACATATCTGTTCTATTTATTTTATTTTGTTAGTATGTTTGGTTTTGTTCTCTGTCTCCCCCTTTTAGACTGTGAGCCCACTGTTGGGTAGGGACTGTCTCTATATGTTGCCAACTTGTACTTCCCAAGCGCTTAGTACAGTGCTCTGCACACAGTAAGCGCTCAATAAATACGATTGATTGATTGATTGATTGAATGGGTGTGGCCTAATGGAAAGAGCAACCAATCAATCAGTCATATTTATTGAGGGTTTATTGTGTGCCAAGCACAAGCCAGGGAGTCAGAGGACCTGGGTTCTAATCTCAGCTCCACCACTTGTCTGCTGTGTGAGTAGCGACTGTATCTGTTGCCAAACTGTACTTTCCAAGCACTTAGTACAGTGCTCTGTACACAGTAGGCACTCAAATACGACTGACTGACTGAATGAATGAAAGTATGAGAGAGAATAGAATAGAATTAATCCCCATTTTACAGTTGAGGAAACTGAAGCACAGAGAAGTGAAGTGTCTTGGCCAAGCAGCCCCATCAAGCAACTGGCAGAACCCGGGATTAGAATCCAGATCCTCCGACTCCCAGGCCCACTAGGACACAAAGCTTGAAGTTGGGAGTGTAGAAGCACAAGGGTCAACTGGTCCAGCTCTTGTCTCCCTTTCTTTGTTTCAGCCCTAGGCCTGCTTGACCACTCACATCACTTAACTTTCACTTGATTTACTCAAGACAATTCTGGCAATGACAAATTACTTAAGGACTGGATTTACTCAAGACAACTTAGTTACAAAGATGAAACTACTCTCTTGTGCTAACCAAGACCCCTGGCCCTGACTATCAGTATAATCAGATCACCTAAAACAAAGCAGATCCAGAGTTGGATGGAAAACGCCTGGGGAGTTTACTGCCTTCTATTCTAAAGGATTTCTCTTGTATTGTATTCTTCTGATAATATGAATGTTGTTCCAACTGTGTGTAGAGAAACTCTGTATTGCTCGAAGTCGAGCTGGCCTTGGTGGACAGAGATAATTTTTGCCACTCAACCAGCACTGTCTGCTAGCACTCATAGAAATAAACTTGTCTCTGACATAGCCTCAAAACACAATGCACAGTTCGGGAAGTTGTTGGATCCCTGCCCTCAAGGTAGCTTAAAATCTACTAGGAGTGACGGATGATAGTTTTACTCTCCTAATACGAACAATGACCACGGTAATAACGGTGGAATCTATTAAGCATTCACTATATGCCAAGCACTACACTAAGCACTGAGACAACCACAAGATAACCAGGTCAGACACTGTCTGCCCCAGAAAGAGGTCCCAGGCTGAGGAAGATGGAGAACGGGTACTGAACCTGTTTTCAGAAGGGGAAAGAGAAACCGAGGGAAGTGAAATGATTTGCCCAAGGCCACATAGTGCTTGAATCCCCACTTTGCAGATGAGGGAACAGAGGCACAGAGAAATTATGTGACTTCCCCAAGGTCACATGGCAGGCAATGAAGTGCTTACTGCACACAGAGCACTGTACTAAGCAGTTGAAAGAGTACAGTACAAGAGTTGGTAGGCAAACTCCCTGCCTAAAATGAGCTTTTACAGTCCAGAGGGGGAGACAGACATTAATATAAATCCTTTATTTACATCCAATCATTCATTCATTCAATTAAGTCAATCCTATTTACTGAGCTCTTACTGTGTGCAGAGCACTGTACTAAGCCCTTGGGAGAGGGCTATTCAGTAATTCTCTAGACCATGAGGTCATTGTGAGCGGGGAATGTCACCATTTATTGTTTAGTTGTATTTCCCCAAGCGCTTCGTACAGTACCCTGCACACAGTAAGAGTTCAATAAATACAACTGAATGAATCAATAATAAACAGGCACATTCCCTGCCCACGAAGAGCTAGAGCAGTCCAGAGTGGATGAGAAAGACAGCAATACAAATAAACAAATGAAATGAGTTCACATCTTCAAAGGCAGGGGGAGTGTCTCATGTGTATGGGACTGTCCTAGGCATCTCATACGGTGCCCTGCGCAAAGAAACCTTCCCTGTCTAAGCCCCCTTTTCCTCTTCTCCCACTCTCTTCTCCATCACCCTGGCTTGCTCCCTTCATTCATGCCCCCTCCCAGCCTCTCAACATTTAACTCCATATGATGATGATGGCATTGATTAAGTGCTTACGATGTGCAATATCTGTCATTTATTGATTGATATTAATGTCTTTCTTCCCCTCTAGACTGTAAACTCATTGTGGGCAAGGAATATGCGAGTCAGGTCTGTCCGAGCCCCCTCACCCCCTGGCTTGCCACACATTGGCATTTCTTTCGGAACTGGTGCTCCCAGAGGGGACGGCTAATGCCCGTTAGACAAGGGGCTCATTTTCGTAGTGGCTAGAGCACGGGCTTGGGAGTCAGAAGGTCATGGACTCTAATCCCGGCTCCTCCACTTGTCTGCTGTGTGGCCTGGGGAAAGTCACTTCACTTCTCTGGGCCTCAGTTCCCTCATCTCTAAAATGGGGATGAAGACGGTCAGCCCCATGTGCGACAACCTGATTACCTTGTATCTACCCCAGCGCTGAGAACAGTGCTTGGCACATAGTAAGCAGCTTAACAAATACCAACATTATTAGAGAAGCAGCATGGCTCAGTGGAAAGAGCACGAGCTTTGGCATCAGAGGTCATGGGTTCAAATCCCAGCTCCGCCACTTGTCAGCTGTGTGACATTGGGCAAGTCACTTAACTTCTCTGTGCCTCAGTTACCTCATCTATAAAATGGGGATGAAGACTGAGAGTCCCACGTGGGACAACCTGATCACCTTGTAACCTCCACAGCACTTAGAACAGTGCTTTGCACATAGTAAGCACTTAATAAATGACATTATTATTATATGTCTGTTTATTGTTATACTGTACTCTTCCAAGCATTTAGCACAGTGATCTGCACTTAGCAAGCGCTCAAGAAATATGATTTAATGAATAAATTAATGAATAATAATAATAATTACAGTATTTGTTAAGCACTGCCTGAAAGCAGACAAGCATTAAATACTATTGAAGGAAAGCTCGGAGAGAAAAAATAGTCTATCATCAATCGTATTTATTGAGCGCTTACTATGTGCAGAGCACTGTACTAAGCGCTTGGGAAGTACAAATTGGCAACATATAGAGACAGTCCCTACCCAACAGTGGGCTCACAGTCTAAAAGTCTATGGCTTCTAGACAAGCGGTGTAGCCTAGTGGATAGAGCACGGGCCTGGGAGTCAGGAGGACCTGGATTCTAATCCCAGCTCTGCCACTTGCCTGCTAGGTGACACTAGGCAAACCACTTCCCTTCTCTGCACCTTAGTTGGACAGTGAACATGGACTGTTCAATCTGATTAGCTTGTATCACTCCCAAACTGGCATAGTACCTGGCACACAGTAAGGACTTTACAAATACCAGTAAAAAAAAAAAAAAGCACTTGGATTGGCTCCCCTTTATTCACCCCTCCTCAGTCCCACAACACTTACGTATGTATCTATAAGATATTGATTTATATTCCTGTCTGTCTCCCCCTCTTGACTGTAAGATCACTGTGGACAGGGAAGTCATTCATTCAATCGTATTTATTGAGGGCTTACTGTGTGCAGAGCACTGTACTGAATATATCTATGTGTTACAGTGGAGTCTCCCAAGAGCTTAGTACAGTGCTCTGCACACTCTCTGCTCTTAGTACACTTAGTACACAGTGCACTAAGTACTTAGTACTTAGTACACTTAGTGCTCTTAGCACTTAGTACAGTGCTCTGCACACCCTACCCGCTCATACTATGCGGGGAGACAGACATTCAGATATAATAAATGCCAGACATGGACATAAGTGTTCTGGGGCTGGGAGGAGGGATGAATAAAGGAAGCGAGTCAGAAGGTAGTGGGAGAAGAGGAAAGGAGGGCTTAATCGGGGAAGGCCTCCCAAGTGCTTAATACACAGTAAGCACTCAATAAATATGACCGACTGTCCAGGTTGATAAACGAATACTTGTTGGACTGATCGACAACATGGTTAGTGATGGAAAATATAAAGAACCTCAGATGATATTTAACACCCATTCCCTCCCTCCATTATCCCCTAGGTTTCACAGGGGTTTCTCCCAAACAGATTTTCAAGCTGGGACCAAGTCATGGATCTGACCATTCTGGGGCCTGAGCCAGGCCAAGTTACCCAAGAGGCCCAAGTTGAGGTGGGCTGGGCCAAACTATTCATTCGTTCATTCATTCAATCATATATATTGAGCACTTACTCTGTGCAAAGTACTGTGCTAAGTGCTTGGGAGAGCGCAATAGAACAATAAATTGATACACTCCCCGTCCACAACGAGCCAGGGAGCTGGCCTGGAGGTTGGGCCCCTTTTGACTTGGCTGGTGACTTCTTCATTCATTCACCAATTCAGTCGTATTTATTGAGCACTCACTGTGTGCAGAGCACTGTAGTAAGTGCTTGGGAAGAACAAATCGGCAACATAGAGAGACGGTCCCTACCAAACAACAGGCCCCAAATGCTGTGGAGAAGCCTCCTAGCCTAGTTGCTGGAGCCCGGGGCCTGCAAGTCAGAGGACCTGCATTCTAATCTTAGCTCTGCCACTTGTCTGCTGTGTGACTTTGGACAAGTCACTTTACTTTTCTCGGTCTCAGTTACCTCTTCTGTAAAATGGGGATGAAGACTGTAAGCATTGTGAGGGATGAAACACAGTGAAGTTCCCTCAGGAGACCCCAAGAGGGAAGGCAGAAGCTATCTCCCCGGGCCAGGCTGGGTTACACCAAATACAACGAACCGGAAGGAGATAAAGGGAGATAAAACAGCCATATTGCAGAACCTGCTTACCAAAAAACAGGATGCAACTAACCAAAAAATAACAGGATGCAGCTTAAATCGCAATGCTACTGTCAGCCTTGTACACGACCGCATGTTGGGTGCTAGCTGCCGCGATTAAATTGTACGCCCTAAGAATCCAGCCAATGGAGAAAGGGGATAGTTGGTGGGAGGAAGAGGATGCGTTAGGGCTATAAAAATCGGCTTTGCACAATCAACAAGCGCACTCCCCGGCTGACGCTGTTTGAGCGACGGCGGTGGTGTCCTTCCTCATGAGAAAGAATAAAGACTCTTTCTGATCCTGACCCGGACTCTGGTTTGGTGGGTAGAGGGAGCCACTATCCCACACAGTTTGGGGGCTCATCCGGGATCCTCTCCGAATGGGGAAAGCCTCCCTTGGCCTGGGCTGACTGGTAGGACGTTCCGCTGAAATTTTCAGTGGCCCTCGGTCTGGCCTGGGAAGAGCTCTCCTCTGACGAGAAAAGACCCGAGGAGAGTCCAGAGCCGGGGTCAGAAACAGCCAACAGGGGCACGACGAAGGTCACTCGCGGGAACGATTGGTCACGTAAGTCTGTGCACAGACCCAGATGGGATCTGGGTGACTGGGCAGGGTGGAGAGGCGGTACTGTTGAGGCTGCGGAGTTGGACTCCGGCCAAGAGCACAAGAGAGAAAAGAGCCTTCTCCACCCGGTGCGGTTCTGATTGAGTCTGAGCGACAGCTCCAGGCAAGAGCACAGGAGAGAAAAGAGCCCCAGCCTCAGAGAGAGTCGAGTGGCATAGGCCCCCTTAAAGGTACCTACATTCGAGTATTGGGATGAACCTCCAAAATATGGAAAAATTATAGAATACATTCTGTTGATATTTGTCTCCCCCCTCCACCAAATCTAAGTCGTAAACCTGTTGTGGACGGGGGAGGTCACTGTTTACCTGTTTATCGTTGTACGTGTTTTTGTAAGCACTTGGTACCATGGTCTGTGCACGATTAACGTTCTCTAGATATTAGAAAGTGACAGGAGTGTCTGTTTGACTCGAGGAAACGAAGGTGGGAAATGGGAAAAATCTCAGTCAAAACCGAGTGGTGGGAAGTCCCTCCTGGAAATTCCGGAAGGCAGTCCCATGAATTTCCAAAGTATAAGAGAAAAGAGAAGAAATGAATTATAAAAATTATTATTAAATAATTAAATATTACTGCCTAACTTGGGCTGGCGCCCACCTCGGAGGGAACGTCTTCTGGCCAAAGTACGGATCCTCCAAGGACTGGGTTTGCCAAGAAATGAACAGCTATGTAATTATGAGGGAACCCCAGAATGATGGGGAATGTGCGTAAGCCGCAGTCAGGCGGCCGTCGGTGGGTAAGGTTGTGGTGGAGGAAATTAAATTTGTGGTGAAGGAAATAGATGAGAAGAAAGATAGAGGGGGGAAGAAAGAGAAAAACTAGCACGCCAAAGTGATGGTGCAGACTCTAAAACAACAGGAAAAGCAAAGAAAGATTATGATACAAATCGTGCAGACGGCGGCAAAGTTGATTATGACTTGCTACGCCTGCGGCCAGCAAGGACATATGAAAAGAGAGTGTCCTCAGCGGGAAAAAGAAAAGAGTTCTATGTACATGAAGGAAAAGGGAAGAAAGAAAAGGGAAGATGAAGTAATTGCAGTTGAAAGAAATTGTCTGCTCAGGCATCTACACCCTGCGAAGCAGGTGTCCCATAACGGGGGAATGAGGGGTGGAGAGATTGCCTCTGAAGGAAATTGTATGTGTATGAAGGTTAGAGTAAGTGTGTGTGAAGAAGAAAGAGAAGGGACAGGAGAGAATTTTAGTAATTCCTTCGTGAACGAGGAAGGTTAGGGAGGTCTGAGGTTCATAGAGCAAGTCCACCCTAAGTCCTTGATAAATTTGAGGGTGGGCAGAGAAAAACAAGATTATACCTTTTTGATAGACACGGGCGCTACCCGATCGTCTCTAACCAAACTGCCGATAGGGGACAGAATCGGGAGAGAAACCATTATGATCTCGAGGGTGAAGGGAGAGAACTTCCCGGTCCCTGTTACGGAGACCTTAGAACTAGAATACCTAGGGTCAAACTTCTCGGGAAAATTCCTGATCATACCCGAAGCTGGGGTAAACTTGTTGGGAAGGGATTTGATCATCCGGATTTCTATCTGGCTTGTCCCGATGGGGTCCCACATTGTTCCCCAAAGGGTATTATTATTATGAGGGGAAGATAAGAATTGCATTGATCCAAGGGTCTGGGCGGGACCTCGAAATCGGGGAAAATTGAATATCCCCCCCCCCCCCCTTGAAGATTAAGCTACGGGAACCGGGGACTCTGGTGAGAGTGAAACAGTACCCCATCTCACTTGAAGGAAGGCAGCACCTAAAAGCTACTGTAACCTTGTCAGTCTCCTTATAATTTCCCCATACTCCCGATCAAGAAAGGGGATGGTACTTATCGATTGGTCCAGGACTTCCGGGAGGTTAATTAAATAGTACTCCCATCCCACCCCGTGGTCCCAGACCCCTATACTATCCTGGGAAAGATCCGCGGAGAGTAAATGGTTTAGTGTTATCGATTTGAAAGACACGTTTTGGGTATGTCCACTGGACCTGGACAGCAGAGACCTATTTGCCTTTGAATGGGAAGATCCGGACTCGGGTAGGAAACAATAACTAAGGTGGTCTGTCCTTCCCCAAGGATATACTGAGTCGCCTAACCTTTTCGGCCAGGTATTGGAGACTGTCCTCGAGGGTTTCCAGTCCTCCCCTCAGATTCTGGTTCTGCAATATGTTGATGACTTATTGATAGCCGGACCGAAGAGGGAGGATGTGAGCAAAACTTCTGTCGAGCTTCTAAATTTCTTGGGGGACCGGGGACTGAGGGTCTCCCAGAAAAAGATGAAATTTGTGGAAAAAGAGGTGAAATATTTAGGCCACCTCATTAGTAAAGGTAGCAAGAAACTGGATCCAGCCTGAATTTCCGGAATACTCCAGATTCAGCTCCCCAAGACTGAGAGAGAATTGCGGAAATTCCTGGGGCTGGTGGGCTGCTGTAGGTTGTGGATTGATTCCTATGCAACCCTGACAAAACAATTATACCAACACTTGTTAGAGGAAGAACCGGATACCATCCTCTGGGATGAGGAGGGTAGGAACAGTTTTAACGGGTTGAAAGAAACCTTGAGGTCACCCCCGGTGCTGGCGTTACCTTTTCATTTATTCATTAGTGTGGACGGAGGGGTGGCTCTGGGAGTGTTAGCTCAACAAGGGGAGGGGGGGGGGGCAGCGAAGGCCGGTGGCTTTTCTTTCTAAGATCTTAGATCCAGTGGCTCAGGGGTGGCCCACCTGTGTACAGGCTGTGGCCGCCATGGCCATCATGGTAGAAGAGAGCAGGAAACTGACATTTGGGGGCAGCCTGGTTGTCAGTGTTCCTCATCAAGTCAGATCTATTCTAAATCAGAGGGCTGGGAGATGGTTGACAGATTCAAGGATCCTCAAATACGAGGCCATTCTACTCGAAAGAGATGACCTGATACTCTCCCATGACACTAATCAGAACCCAGCCGCGTTCCTGGTGGGAGGGCCTGATGTGGAGTTTAAGGAAGGGGGACATAGTTGCATGGAACTGATGGATTTTCAGATAAGAACCTGAGAGGATCTACAGGAGTCTCCCATTCCTGACAGTGTCAATTTGTTTATAGATGGCTCTTCCCGAATGGTGGACTGGAAACGGAGGTATGGCTATGCAATTATTGATGGAGACAAAACGACTGTGGTAGAACTGGGTGAACTTCCCAATCCTTGGTCAGCTCAGACCTGTGACTTATATGCACTAAGTTGGGCCTTGAAACTCCTGGAAGGCAGAGAAGGGAATATCTATACAAACTCCAAGTACGCCTGGGGAGTCGTACATGTATTCGGAAAAAATTTGGGAGGAAAGAGGCATAATAAATAGCCAGGGAAAAGAGTTAGCCCATCCCACACTATTACAACAGGTACTGAAGGATTTACATCTACCCAAAGCGCTGGCTGTAGTACATGTAAATGGCCACCAAAAGGGAAGCTCTTTCGAGGCTAGAGGGAACCGTCTGGCTGACAAGGAGGCAAAAAGGGCTGGAGAACTCGGGTAAAGAATAACCGAACCCTATATTCGGTCCTGATTCCTACGTTTCTTCCTAATTTGAAGCCTGTATCCCTATCGGAGAAAGAGGCAAAGGGGACCCAAGATTTGGGAGCCCAGAAGGATGAGCAGGGGAGGTGGGTTCTCCCAGACGGGAGGGAGGTCCTTAATGAAGCCACAAAAGACAGGTATTACAGCACCTGCACCAAGGTAGCCATTGTGATGTCCAGAACCTGTGCGATGCAGTACTGGTAAAGTGCATCTGTCCTGGTATTTATACACTCGCCCAGCAGACAGTCGATGGCTGCATTATTTGTCGAAGGACGAATAACAACACCCAGCGACGACGCCCTGGGGGAGGTCGGCCTCCAGGAATTCGACCATTCCAGAGCATCCAAGTGGACTTCACCAAGGTGCCCCCTGTGGGTAGGCTGAAATACCTATTGGTGGTAGTGGATCACCTCACGTCTTGGATGGAGGCCTTTCCCCTGGCTCAGGCCACCGCTACTGTGGTGAGTAAAGCCCTCTTGGAACAAATCATTCCCCAATATGGATTGATACAGAGAATTGACGCAGGCCAAGGAACCTATTTCACTGCTCGGGCCCTCCAGTCTTTGATGAAAGCCTACTCCCTGGCACCCTCCCTCCTAGGGCAGGGTGGAAAGGATGAATCAGGAAATCAAGAAACAGCACACCAGGTTGATGATAGAGACACGACTCCCCTGGACAAAATGTATACCATTAGTTCTCCTCCGCATTAGGACCAAACCCCGCAGGATTATCCCCATATGAACTCCTATATGGTCACCCCTACCCAGCTAGACTGTCCAAAGAAAGATTTCTGAAAGACTATGTACAATCTCTGTTGAGCTATTTGTTTTCCCTACAGAGGAAGGGGATTATCGCTCAAACCCCTCCGATGGGATATCCTGTACAGAAGTTCCAGCCCGGCGACTGGATTCTCATTCGAGCGTGGAAGGAGGAGAAACAGACGCCGATCTGGGAAGGCCCATTCCAGATATTGCTCACCGCAGACACAGCGGTGCGGTTTAAAGAGAGAGGCTGGACTCATTATACCAGAGGGCAGGGACTTGTCCAACAACCTTTAGAGTGGACAATTGCCTCCTGCGATCCTGACCGTATGAAGACCACCATCCGGAGAGGACCCGGAGAGACGGATATCCCTCGGGAATAAGAAAGGACTGGTAACCCCGATTTTCCTCTTAACAGGGGCTGCCTTGATCATCTGGATCCAGAGACTGCGGACTTTATGACCCCTGAAGGTTACCTCCAGTAGGGACAGTGGGTTCTGGGAGCTTGTTTTGGTTTGCCTTTTGTTGTTGGGGGTATGTTTTTAATGTGCCTGTACCTTAGGAATTGTAACTCCATTAGGCAGGACACTTCTCCTTCTGGAGCAGATGTGACGAGTCCTTGTGGGATCATGTGGGCAAGTGTGAGTGGAAAGAGTCCCGACAGTTGTGGAAATGCCAGTATGATTCCACCAGTGGTGTCTTGGGAGGACCCCTAGGGGACGAAACTGTGCAGAACTACTACCCCAGGCCAAATTACAACAGGACCCAACTATTTGAGGAGGAGAGGGAACAGCCGGCGCTAAAGGGTCATTATTAGATCTGTGGCCTGACCGCATATACACACCTGCCCGCAGATTGGTCTCGCAGCTGTTATATTGGCTTAATTAGACCAAAATTCTTTCTCCTGCCGGGGCAGGAGGGAAGTCACTTAGGACAATAATTTAAAAGATAGGAGAAGGAGAAGGTCCTTTGATACTTCGCTAACAAGCACTGGGGATGCAAACGGGTGGGGAGACGAGTGGCCTCCATAAAGAATAATAAGGACCTACGGGCTGGCCACGTGGGCTCAGGACGGGAGTTGGGGGTACCGAACTCCAATTTATATGCTCAACTGGCTAATTAGACTCCAGGCGGTTTTAGAAATTATAACTAACCAAACGGCGAGAGCCCTTGGTCTGTTAGCAGAATAGGCCACTCAAACCATGGAGGCCATCTTACAGCATCGGCTGGTTTTAGACTATTTATTAGCGGCTGAAGGGGGTGTGTGTGGAAAATTAAACCTGTCAAACTGTTGTCTAAAAATTGATGACAATGGGATGGTAGTCATGGAAATAGCTCAGGAAATAAGGAAACTAGCCCATGTTCCTGTGCAAACCTGGAAGACTCCTTTTGGTACCTCATTGATGTCTTGGTTTGGAGGTGCCTGGTGGAGACAGGTTTTATAGTTCTTGCTTCTTGCTATAAGTGGAATAATACTCCTTCCTATCTGTCTGCCCCGTATGATGCAATTAATCACTAGGACAGTACAGAGCTCAATCCAGAAGATGTTGCAAGTAACGGGGAATGGAGAAATTAAAATTATGATCATGAGAGCACAAGGATGGATCCCTTTAAACACTATGGATCCATCTGATTCTGATGAGCATCCTCGGGAAGAAATGATCGAGGAGGTGTATCAGCAATGGTGTGAGGAAACTTCAGGGAGGATAAAAGAAAAGGGGGGGGATTGTGAGGAATGAAACCCAGTGAAGTTCCCTCAGGAGACCCCAGGAGGGAAGGCAGAAGCTATCTCCCCGGGCCAGGCTGGGTTACTCCAAATACAATGAACCGGAAGGAGATAAAGGGAGATAAAACAGCCACATTGCAGAACCTGCTTACCGAAAAACAGGATACAGCTAACCAAAAAAAACCAGGATGCAGCTTAAATCGCAAGGCCACTGTCAGCCTTGTACGCAAGCGTGTGTTGGGTGCTAGCTGCCACGATTAAATTGTACGCCCTAAGTATCCAGCCAATGGAGAAAGGGGATAGTTGGTGGGAGGAGAGGATGCATTAGGGCTATAAAAATCGGCTTCACACAATCAACAAGCGCACTCCCCGGCTGACGCTGTTTGAGTGACGGCGGTGGTGCCCTTTCTCATGAGAAAGAATAAAGACTCTTTCTGATCCTGACTCGGACTCTGGTTTGGTGGATAGAGGGAGCCGCTATCCCACACAGCATCAGGTAGGACAGAGACTGTGCCCAACCCGATTAACTTGTATATAACTGCTGGGCTCAGAACAGTGGTTGACACAGAGTAAGCACCTATCGATTGTCATTTAAAAGGAAGAAAAAAAAAAGAGGGAGCCAGGCTGAAGTGGCAGTCAGTCATTCATATTTATTGAGGGCTTATCAATCAATCGTATTTATTGAGTGCTTACTATGTGCAGAGCACTGTACTAAGCGCTTGGGAAGTACAAATTGGCATCACATAGAGACAGTCCCTACCCAACAGTGGGCTCACAGTCTAATAGGGGGAGACAGAGAACAGAACCAAACATACCAACAAAATCAAATAAGTAGGATAGAAATGTACAAGTAAAATAAATAGAGTAATAAATATGTACAACCATATATACATATATACAGGTGCTGTGGGGAAGGGAAGGAGGTAAGACGGGGGGATGGAGAGGGGGACGAGGGGGGAGAGGAAAGAAGGGGCTCAGTCTGGGAAGGCCTCCTGGAGGAGGTGAGCTCTCAGCAGGGCCTTGAAGGGAGGAAGAGAGCTAGCTTGGCGGATGGGCAGAGGGAGGGCATTCCAGGCCCGGGGGATGACGTGGGCCGGGGGTCGATGGCGGGACAGGCGAGAGCGAGGTACAGTGAGGAGATTAGTGGTGGAGGAGCGGAGGGTGCGGGCTGGGCAGTAGAAGGAGAGAAGGGAGGTGAGGTAGGAGGGGGCGAGGTGATGGACAGCCTTGAAGCCCAGGGTGAGGAGTTTCTGCCTGATGCGCAGATTGATCGGTAGCCATTGGAGGTTTTTGAGGAGGGGAGTAATATGTCCAGGGCGTTTCTGGACAAAGATAATCCGGGCAGCAGCATGAAGTATGGATTGAAGTGGAGAGAGACACGAGGATGGGAGATCAGAGAGAAGGCTAGTGCAGTAGTCCAGACGGGATAGGATGAGAGCTTGAATTAGCAGGGTAGCGGTTTGGATGGAGAGGAAAGGGCGGATCTTGGCAATGTTGCGGAGCTGAGACCGGCAGGTTTTGGTGACGGCTTGGATGTGAGGGCTGAATGAGAGAGCGGAGTCGAGGATGACACCAAGGTTGCGGGCTTGTGAGACGGGAAGGATGGTAGTGCCGTCAACAGAGATGGGAAAGTCAGGGAGAGGACAAGGTTTGGGAGGGAAGACAAGGAGCTCAGTCTTCGACATGTTGAGCTTTAGGTGGCGGGCGGACATCCAGATGGAGATGTCCTGAAGGCAGGAGGAGATGCGAGCCTGGAGGGAGGGGGCGAGAGCAGGGGCAGAGATGTAGATCTGGGTGTCATCAGCGTAGAGATGATAGTTGAAGCCGTGGGAGCGAATGAGGTCACCAAGGGAGTGAGTGTATATTGAGAACAGAAGGGGACCAAGCACTGAACCTTGGGGAACCCCCACAGTAAGAGGCTTACTGTGTGCGGAGCACAAGCCAGGGAGTCAGAGGACTTGGGTTCTAAGCTAAGCCCTGCCATTTGTCTGCTGTGTGACCTTGGGCAAGTCACTTCACTTCTCTTCCCTCATCTGCAAAATGGGGATTCAAGACCTGTTTGGAACTGTAAACCCCAATGTGGGACCCAATTATTTGCTCTCTACCCCTCTTTAGCACAAGCCACAAATAACCACAAATCATTAACCAACTTTCTTACTCTCTTCTAGAAATTAGCCAAGGCCCAGAGAGGAGTTCCTTTGGTCCAAGGACATACTGGCTTAGTGGATAGAGCGCGGTCCTGGGTGTCAGAAGGACCTGGGCTCCAATCCAGGCTCTGCCACATGACAGCTCTGTGACCTTGAGAAAGTCACTTAACTTCTCTGAGCCTCAGTTACCTCATCTGGAAAGTGGGGATTAAGACTGGGAGCCCCATGTGGGGACAGGGACTGTGTCCAACCCGATTAACGTATATCTACCTCAGAGCTTAGAACAGTGTTTGGTACATAGTAAGGGCTTAACAAGTACCATTATTATTATAATATTACTAGATGGTCCCTACCCAAAATATGAAGCCACGTGGCCTAGTGGTAAGAACTCGGGCCCAGGAGTCAGAGGGCTTGGGTTCTGATCCTGTCTCTACCACTTGTCTGTTGTGTGATCTTGGGTTGTGTCACTTACGTCCTCTGTGCCTCAGTCACCTCATCTGTGAAATGGGGATCACACAGAAACTCCTTACCATCAGCTTTAATGCTCTCTCTTAACTTGCCCTCTCCTACCTTGCCTTACTGATTTCCTACTACCACCCAGTCTGCACGCTTCGCTCTTCTAGCGCTACCTCGCTCACTGCCTCAATCTCATCTATCTCGCTGTCAACCCCCTTCCCACATCCTCCCTCTGGCCTGGAATTCCTTCCCCCTCCATCTACACCAGACTGCTGCTCTCCCAACCTTCCAAAGTCATGCCTCCTCCAAGAGGCCTTCCCAATTAAGCCCTCTTTTCCACAGCTTGCTCTTCTCCCTTCTGTGTCATCTCTGCACTTGAACCTGTGACCGTTGTTCAGCCTTCGAAGAATGTGCTCCCCACTGATCCCACCTGGAGGTAAAATAGGACCAATATCTGGTGTAGGGGGAGGGGCAATAGAGCCGGTATTTGGTTGAGGGAAGGGTGATAAGGGGAGAATTGAGGGGAGGGAATAGGGCCGGGGTCTGGTGTGGTCCAGGATTATGAGCCCATTATTGTTAGTAATAATAATAATAATTATTATTATGGTATTTGTTAAATGCTTACTATGTGCCAGGCACTATACTAAGCAAGGGGATGGAGTGTGAGCCCGTTGTTGGGTAGGGACCGTCTCTATATGTTGCCTACCTGTACTTCCCAACTGCTTAGTACAGTGCTCTGCACACAGTAAGCGCTCAATAAATACAATTGAATGAATGAATACAAGCCAATAGGGTTGGACACAGTCCCTGTCCCGCATAGGGCTCACGGTCTTAACACCCATTTTACAGATGAGGGAATTGAGGCACAGAGAAGTGATTTGCCCAAGTCCACAAGGCAGACAGGTGGCAGGGCTGGGATTAGAACCCATAACCTTCTGACTCCCAAGTTCCTGCTCTATGCCCTACATCCAGCCAAACTCCCATCCCATCAAGATAGGATAAGTGCTTGGATCTGTGGGGTAGCAGTTTAGATCATCATCATCATCATCAATCGTATTTATTGAGTGCTTACTATGTGCAGAGCACTGTACTAAGCGCTTGGGAAGTACAAATTGGCAACATATAGAAACAGTCCCTACCCAACATTGGGCTCACAGTCTAAAAGGGGGAGATAGAGAACAAAACCAAACATACTAACAAAATAAAATAAATAGAATAGATATGTACAAGTAAAATAGAGTAATAAATATGTACAAACATATATACATATATACAGGTGCTGTGGGGAAGGGAAGGAGGTAAGACGGGGGGATGGAGAGGGGGACGAGGGGGAGAGGAAGGAAGGGGCTCAGTCTGGGAAGGCCTCCTGGAGGAGGTGAGCTCTCAGTAGGGCCTTGAAGGGAGGAAGAGAGCTAGCTTGGTGGATGGACAGCGGAAGGGCATTCCAGGCCCGGGGGATGACATGGGCCGGGGGGCGATGGCGGGACAGGCGAGAACGAGGTACGGTGAGGAGATTAGCGGCGAAGGAGCGGAGGGTGCGGGCTGGGCTGTAGAAGGAGAGAAGGGAGGTGAGGTAGGAGGGGGCGAGGTGATGGAGAGCCATGAAGCCCAGGGTGAGGAGTTTCTGCCTGATGAGCAGATTGATTGGTAGCCACTGGAGATTTTTGAGGAGGGGAGTAATATGCCCAGAGCGTTTCTGGACAAAGCTAATCCGGGCAGCAGCATGAAGTATGGATTGAAGTGGAGAGAGACATGAGGATGGGAGATCAGAGAGAAGAGGATGGAGAGGAAAGTGTGGATTTTAGAAATGTGAAGATAAAACCTCGAGTTTGCAGGTTGAGTGAAGGATGAGCAGAGGATAGACTGTGAGCCCACTATCGGGTAGGGACTGTCTCTATGTGATGCCAATTTGTACTTCCCAAGCGCTTAGTACAGTGCTCTGCACATAGTAAGCGCTCAATAAATACGATTGATTGATTGATTGATTGATTGAGGATAATGCCAAGTTTATGGAATGAGGGATGAGCTGAGCATAATGTCAAGGATACAGGCTTGAGGGGCAGGGAGGATGGTGGCATTGTCTACAGATGGAAAATAATTTAGAAGAGGAGTGTTTGGGTGGAAAGAAGGAACGTTTGGGTCGGAATATGAGGAGTTCTATTTCGGAAGTGTTAAGTTTGAGGTATCGGCGGGACATCCGAGTACAGATGTCATTCATTCGATCATTCAATTGTATTTATTGAGCCCTTACTGTATGCAAAACACTGTACTAAGTGCTTGGGAGAGTGCAATACCAGAACAGACACATTCCCTGCTTGCGGTCTGGAGGATGAGCTCACAGGAAGGTAAGAGGAAATGTGAGGCAACATGACTTAGTGGCTACAGCACAGGCCTGTGAGTCAGAAGGACATGAGTTGTCATCCCAGCTCTGCCACTTGTCTGCTGCGTGACCTTGGACAAGTCACTTCACTTCTCTGTGACCTCATCTATAAAATAGGGATAAAGACTCTGAGCCCCAGTGGGACTGGGAATGTGCCTAACACGATTAGCCTGCCTTAGGACAGTGCCTGGAACATTGTAAGCACTTCAAAAATAAGGAAAAAAGAAAGAGTGGTCCTGGCTGGAGAGGTAGATTTGGGAATCATCCACATGGAGATGGCAGTTAAAGCGTGGCTTAGTGGATAGAGCACGGGCCTGGGAGTCTGATGGAGCTGGGTTCTAATCCTGGCTCCACCACATGTCTGCTGCTTGGGTAATAATAACAACAATAATGGTATCTATTAAACACTTACTATGTGCCAGGCACTGTACTAAGAGCCGGGGTGGATACAAGCCAATCCAGATGGACACAGTCCACATCCCACACAAGGCACACATTCTTCATCCCCATTTTACACATGAGGTAACTGAGGCACAGAAAAGTGAAGTGGTTTGCCCAAGGCCACACAACCCACAGGTGGTGGAGCCGGGATTAGAACCCATGACCTTCTGATTCCCAGGCCTGTGCTCTAGCCACTAATCCATGGTACTTAACTTCTGTGCCCCAGTTACCTAATCTGTAAAATGGGGATTAAGAGTGGGAGTCCCCCATGAGACAGGGACTCTGCCCAACCTGATTAACTTGAATCAACCCCAGCACTTTCAATAGTGCCTGGCACATATTAGGTGCTTGACAAGTGCCCTACTGGTTATTTAGGCTCCCTTCAGTCTTCGCCTGGGCATTCTTTCCCAGCGCTTGGCATGGTGATCTCTCCGCACACGGGAGACAGAGACGCTTAATAGTCATCCTCCTCCTCCTCCTCATCTCCTCCCACCAGCACCACCAACCCTACTTCTCCTCTTCCTTCTCCCTCTTCTCCTTCTCCCCATCCCCCTGCTCCTCCTCCTGCTCTTCCATGCCCCAGTGAGAAGATGCCTCCTGGAAGGACCAAGGGAGTGTAGATGGCACAGTGCAAGGCACCAATACTATCTATCATCAACTCCTGCATGGGTTCTCAGGTTCAAAGTTTCAGGGCTCAGGGTCACCCACCTTCTTCAACAGGAGACTTTGTCTCCATAATTTTTGCCTTGTTTATTCATCTCTCCCACGCACTAGGCTAAGTTTTTGAAGGGTAAGTGGGAGAAACCATCTTATACTTCTCTTTTAATAACAATTGTAATTATTAATAACTGTGGTATTTGTTAGGTCCTTACTCTGTGCCAAGGACTGAGAAGCAGCATGGCCTCGTGGATCGAGTGCAGGCCTGGGAGGCAGAAAGACCTGGGTTCTAATTGCAGCTTTGCCACCTGTCCGCTGGGTGACCCTGGGTGAGTCACTTCACTTCTCTTTACTTAACTCATTCATCCAGTCAGTCATATTTATTGAGTCCTTACTGTGTGCAGAGCACTGTCCTAAGTGCTCGGGAAGTGCAAGTCGGCAACATATAGAGATGGTCCCTAACCAAAAACTGGC
This sequence comes from Tachyglossus aculeatus, assembly GCF_015852505.1. Classification (NCBI taxonomy): domain Eukaryota; kingdom Metazoa; phylum Chordata; class Mammalia; order Monotremata; family Tachyglossidae; genus Tachyglossus; species Tachyglossus aculeatus. The sequence goes on along the minus strand of NC_052083.1, from coordinate 23,031,917 downwards.
TCACAGTCTACCACCAACCCTATTCCTCCTTTTCCCCTTTCTTCTCCCCGTCCCCCTGTTCCTCCTCCTCCTCCTCTTCCATGCTCCAGTTAGAAGATGCCTCCTGGAAGGACCAAGGGAGTGTAGATGGCAACGTGCAAAGCACCAATACTATCTATCATCAACTCCCGCACGGGTTCGCAGGTTCAAAGTTTCAGGGCCCAGGGTCAAGCACTACCATCCTTCCCATCTCACAAGCCCGCAACATTGGTGTCATTCTATACTCTGCCCTCTCATTCACTCCACACATCCAATCCTTCACCAAAACCTACCAGTCTACCTCCACAGCATCACCGAGCTCCGCCCTTTCTTCTCCATCCAAACCGCTACCTTGCTGGTTCAATCTCTCATCCTATCCCGACTGGATTACTGCATCAGGCTCCTTTCTGATCTCCCATCTTCCTGCCTCTCCCCACTTCAGTCTATACTTCACTCTGCTGCCTGGATTATGTTTGTACAGAAACGCTCTGGGCATGTCACTCCCCTCCTCAGAAAACTCCAGTGGTGGCCTGTCAACCTAGGAATCAAGCAAAAACTCCTCACTCTCAGCTTCAAGGCTCTCCAACACCTCGCCCCCTCCTACCTCACCTCCCTTCTCTCCCTCTACAGCCCAGCTCACACCCTCCACTCCTCTGCCGCCAACCTCTTCACTGTGCTTTGTTCACTCCTGTCCCACCGTCGAACCCTGACCCACGTCTTTCCCCTGGCCTGGAATGCCCTCCCTCCACGCATCTGCCGAATTAGCTCTCTTCCTCCCTTCAAAGCCCTACTGGGTGCTCACCTCCTCCAGGAGGCCTTCCCAGATTGAGCCCCATTTTTCCTCTCCTCCTCCCCTCCCCATCACCCCCACTCCCTCCCTCTGTCCTACCTCCTTCCACTCCCCACAGCGCTTGTATATATTTGTACATATTTATTACTCTATTTTATTTGTACATATTGACTACTCTATTTTATTAATGATGTACACATAGTTATAATTCTATGTATTCTGGTGGTTTTGACACCTGTCTACTTGTTTTGTTTTGTTGTCTGTCTCCCCCTTCTAGACCGTGAGTCCGTTTTTGGGTAGGGACCGTCTCCATATGTGGCCGACTTGTACTTCCCTAGCGCTTAGTACAGTGAGAGCTCAATAAATACGATTGAATGAACGAACAAACCTACCCTCACTAAAGCTCTCATCTCCCCCCCACAGTCCACCACATACTTCATTCTCCCTTCCAGCTCACCCATGTATTCAAGCTCACCCACCCAGCCCTGAAGTATTCAACACATATCCTTATACTCAGATTCTTCCCTTACAGGTATTGTATCATCTGTGTCCTCTATTCCACGGATGCTGGACCTATACTATGGAAAGGGAATTCTGTTAGAATGGGAAAGACAAGAATATCTGAAGGAGCAAGGAAAGGAGACACCATAATGAGAGCAGAGAAGTGGGGGACAGGTGGGCTGAGGTGTTGCGTCAGGGATGCAGGGAACATGTCCACTAATTCTGTTACACTATACTCTCCTAAGCACTCTACAGTACAGTGCTCTACACATAGCAAATATTCAATGCCATTGGTTGACTGCATGAGGGAAGTGTCTCTGTGGCTGTGGAAGTTCTAAAAGAGAGGCAGGAGAACAAACTGGCAGGTGGAGTGGCCAGGAAGCCTTCTGAGATGGAGTGTCAGGCCCTTCACCCCATTCCCCACCCCTCACCCCTGCCACGGGCATTAATGAGGTCAGGATAGTTGAGGGATGATACCCCCCACAGAACAGCCCTACAAGGAGGTCTTTGGGGAAATTACCTGGCCCAGAAGAGCTCCAAGTTAGTAAGCCAGAAAGCAGATGCAAGGTTACCCAAAACTCAACACCTCCTCCTCCAACCCCCTTCTTTTCCTAAACTCCCCAGACACTTCCATGGAAGTAAGCACACTCAGCTTTGGGCAGAGGTAGGCCCAGGAAGCTTATATAGGGCAGGGAGGGGCCGGAGTCTGACATCACTAATCTCCCTAAATAGAAGCAACTGGGGGAGAGGTCAGGTATCCCGGGAGGAAGCCCCAGCCCCATCACTGGAGGAGGAGATGGCTTTGGGAAAAATAGGGTATGACAGGGGATGGACGGGATAAGAGATAGGATGAGGGGGTAGCATCTCTAGCACCAAGGTCATGAGTTCTAATCCCAGCTCTGCCACCTGTCTGCTGGGTAACCCTGGGCAGGTCACTTCACTTCTCTGGTCTCAGTTACCTCTCTATAAAATGGGGATTGAGACTTGAGCCCAGATGGATCTGGGACTTTGTCCCACTCAACTGGCTTGTATCCACCCAGCACTTAGTACAGAGACATTTAGTAAACACGTAGCAATACCATTATTATGAAAGGTTTGTCCAGGGAAACACAAATTCCAAACAGCTCTCCACAGAGTCTCACCTCTGGCTTAACCCCCACCCCACCTTACTGTCCTCTCTCAGTTCCTTCCTCACAGACCCCACTTCTGGGCCCCTGACCCCAAATCCAAGGAACAGTCAGGGCCGCCTGGTACTTCAAAGCAGACAGGCCACTACTCTCCCCACCTTCAGAGCCCTACTAAAATCACATCTCCAAGAGGTCTTCCTCAGCTAAGTCCTTATTTCCTCTATTCAAAAACAATAATAATAAGAAAGATAGTATTGGTAAGTGCTTACTATGTGCCAGGCACTGTACTAAGTGCAGAAGGAAGTGAGAGAAGAGGAAGAGAGCGGATTTTGTTTTTATTTTGTGGCTGCGGGTAGTGTCTCAATGTTTCATCATTCCAGATGTGTCTGTCTCTAGTCTTTCTCAGAGCTGGAAAAGGAGGTATAGAAGATTGCAGACAACCTAGCATTGTTAGGTGTGTGGTGGGGTACTGAGGGGCAAACATTGTTTCTGTGTTTGAGCCAACAGGACACACTCACACTCTCCTCCCCCACACCCAGCCACACACGCACATACATAAAGACAGAGGCACACACGAACAGAAGCACAAAACTTTCCTTTTTTGTGCCAAAGTAGCCCACAACTCTATATCTCAATGGCAAGGCAAACATGACAGTTGATTCAACTGTGCCCACACTGCATGGGGATGGTACTCAAGGCCTGGGCGATGCATTGAGTGGCCTCGGTTTGGAGCGTAATCGTCGGTCAGATTTTCCCCTGAGTCATCCTACCCCAAGCTGTGCACTGCTGAGATTGGTGCTATGGGTTCCTTTCTATGTCTGAGCCAAACGGACAGACTCAGGACCCCTTTCTCCCTCCTCCCTCGACCCCCTCCAAGACACCAAGACACAGGACTCACTGCAGAACCTCCTCTGGGTAGGAGGCAGTAGAGCTTGGGTCTGATGGAAGCATCTCCACCAATCCTGACTGAAACCCACTCTGATCTGTGGAACCTGGCCTTAAAAGATGCATGTGGATCAGTAAGCCTGAGAGGCCAGGTTCCCCCACACTGCCCTCTGAAGTCCACCTCTGTGGCCAAACCCTTCAGTCTACGACAGACTCACTGAACCTATCATCAGGAGAGGTGAGGCGTATAGGCAGACCACCCCAGCTAAGCCTACCACAACACTCTGCCCTATTGATACTTAGTTGTCCCTCTTCAGAACCTCAGTTCTGTTACTCCAGGAGGAGCTCATTCTCCAGAGATCAGAGGTCCAGCAAAACTGCACAAATCAATTTCTAGTACCAAGTCTCACTGGGACTACACCAACACCTGTGCTGACCTGGTCTCAGATGGGAGTCCGCAACGCTCTGCTTCTAAGAGACGGATGGACTGGACTCATACCTAGCACTGTCAGGCACAAAAAGGTCCCTCCTCCAGGGTCTGAGGATGTGCAAGGTCAACCTGCAGACAGGACAGTGGGTACAGGAAGATTTGACCTGTCTATAGAATTAAGGGCCCCAGGTCTTCTCGGTCCTTCAGTCGAGTCCAACAGAATTAGTTCCTTGTACAGAGCCTCAGCTTCCAGAACCAGCCTTTTTACCAAGAATGGCAGCTCCTGTCTCATTATCCTAGCCCAAAAGCTAACCCCATCTCTCTCTCTCTCACACACACACACACACTTGTGTGTGTGTGTGCGTGTATTCATATGTGTGTGTGTGTGTGTGTGTGTGTGTATAAAACCTTCCTTTTGTGGTGGCAACATGTCCCACAGCTCCAGATCTCTAGGATGAAGGTAATGTGACAACTGATTTAACTGTACCCGTACTGCAAGGCCTCAAGGTCCTCAAGGCCAGGGAGAGGTGTTGAGCAGCCTCTGTTGGGAGAGTAATAGCAGGTCAGGTTCTCCCTTGAGTCATCCTTTTCTGTGTTTTCTGTGCTGCAGGGGGTTGGTGTTGTAGGACTCCTGTCTATGTCTGACCCAACAGGACACAGATCCAGTGCGGGGAGAGATGCGTGACTCACCACCAAGGCCTCCTCTGAGTAGAGGGCAGTAGAGCCTAGAGCATGGGTCTGATGGAAGCGAAGTGTCACTGGAGCTTCTCCGCCAGTCCTGGCTGAAATTTATCTGGAGTAGTGGAATCTGGCCTTAAAATATACATGTGGATTAGTGAACCTAAGTGTCCCGGTTCCCCTATCCTGCCCTCTGTGGCTAAACTCCTCAGTTTCCAGCAGACTCAATGATCTCATAGCTGGAGAACCACGGGGAGGAGATATCAGACAACCTTTTTGTTTGTTCTTGTTGTTATTTTGGAAGCGCTTCCCCCCTACCACCCCACCCCAAACACCGAGGCTAATCTCAGGTGAGGTTCAGTGTACAGACAGACAACCACAGCTAAACTGAGTGCCACACTCTGCGCATTTAATACTTAGCTTTCCTCACCTCAGAATCCCAGCTCTGTTAGTCCCGGAGGGGCTCATTCTTCAAAGACTGGAGGTCCAGCACAACTGCACAGGTCAATTTCTAGTACAAAGCCCTGGTCTGCCCCTCTCCACCCACACCTCTGCTGATTTGGCCTTGGAGGGGAATTTGTACAGCTTTGCTTCTCAGGGAAGAATGGCGAGGGCCTTTTGATGCTACTTAGTGCCTTACTCCCGACACTACACCGACCCCCTCCAGAAGCCACCACCAGCAGGCCCTGTCCAGTCCCTTCTCAGGGGACTAAGGGTTTGAAGGGCAACCTTGATAATGGGACTGTGGATGCAGGAAGGTATGACCCATCCAAAGAATTCATGGCCCTGTATCTTCTCAGTCCCACAGTCACATAAGACAAAGGCAGCAACCTACACAAAGCCCCGACCTCTCTTTTCCACAACAGGCCTCTGAAAACAGAGCGGCAGCCCCCACCTAACCATTCTTCCCCACAAATTTAGCCCCACCATTCTCGTGAATGAACATACCTACGCAAAAAAAAACCTTCCCATTGGAGTGGCAGCAAGGTTCCATCTCTCCATGGGGACAGGGATCTCCCTTACCCCCCAGATCTGAAAATGTGAACAGTGCCCCTTGAGCAGCCAAAGAGCCTGTCCCATTAGTCATCCAGGCAAACCAGTGGTCTCTGAGCTGGGGAAAAAAGAAAGAAAGAAAGAAAGAAAGAATAAAAAAGGAAATTTACAAAACAATGCAATTTCTCCTATATTGCACTCTCTCTCCCTGCCCCCCAACCCAGATCCGCAATACTGACTTCCCCAGGAAGGATGGGTGTACAGGTAAAAACTGACGGGCTAACTGCTATATTCTGCCCCACACTTAACAATCGACCCCCAGAGACCCTCAAAATTGTCAGTCCTCCTGGGGTCCGAGATACCCAGCAAGGCTGCAAACTGGACAGAAATCTGTTTCCCATTTAATGCTAGCCTTCCCCAACCATCCCCTCTGCTGACTGCTTCATAATAAAGACCCCATCGTCCTGCCTCTCAGAAAGTGGTATGGGGTGGACACATTCACAGTTCCTACTTTGCTCCAGATTCTGTGCCTCTCATCTTCCCCCCTGCACGCCCATCCCTCCCACCCCGGCTCTTCCCAAGAGGAAGCCACCATCAGTCATGGAAAGGTCCCTCCTTCCAGTACTGAGGATGTGCAGGCAGGACTGTGAGTGCAAAGAGGCTTGATCGATCTATAGAATTAAGGGCTCTGGGGCTCCTCGGTCTCACAGTCAGTTCAGACGGAACCAGTTCACTGCCCAGAGCCGCGGCCCCTGATTCCAGAACCAGCCTCCTTCCCAAGAATGGCATACCCCACCTCACTCTTCTTCCCCTTAGGGTAACCCCATAATGCATACAAACAGACACAGACACCACCTTCCCTTTCGCATGGCAGTACAACCTCTGGCTCCATCCGTTGACTGCAAAGTGAATCTGGGGACGGGCCTCACGGTGTCCGCGCCGCAGGGAATAAGTCCACCGGCCGAGGAGACGTGTCGAGCTGCCTCGGTGGAGAAGAAGAGATGGTCAGATCTGTCCCTTGGTCATCCGGTCTCGACAACATGACTTCCACCCTCCAGCAGCTTATGACTGAATGACAAGATGACCGTAATAATGACAATAAGTCTGGTATTTGTTAAGTGTTTACTGTGCGCCAGCCACTGTACGATGTGCTGGGATAAATATGAGGTAATTGGGCTGGAAATAGTTCCTGTCCCCATGTAGGGCTTATGGTTTTAATCCCCATTATACAGGTGAGGTAACCTAGGCACAGAGGAGCTCAGTGATTTGACTGAGATTCATTCATCCACTCATTCAATCGTATTTACTGACCACTTACTGTGTGCAGAGCACTGTACTAAGCACTTGGGAAGTACAAGTTGGCAACATATGGAGACGGTCCCTACCCAACAACGGGCTCAGACAAGCGGCAGAACCGGGGTTGGGACCTAAGTCCTTCTGATGCCTGGGCCCGTGCTCTATTCACTAGGCCGTACTGCTTCTCACACTCCCATCGCACTCTAATTTAGCTTGGATATCTAAAACTGCATTCTTCAACACACTGAGTGCTCATCACTGTCCCTTCCGTTTCCCGCACCTAACTCTTGCTTGTTGGAGGCAGGGAACTGGTCTACTGGCTCTTTTGCACTGCACTCTCCCAAGCCCAGTTCCGTGACTTGTCTGCTGTGTGACCTTGGGCAAGTCACTTCACTTCTCTGTGCCTCACTTAACTCACCTGTAAAATGGAGATTGAGCCTGTGAGCCTCAAGTGAGACAGGGAGTGTGTCCAACCCTGGCATTTAGTACAGTGCCTAACACAGCGTAAACACTTAAATACAATAATAATAATATTAATAATTATCATTATTACAGTGCTCTGCACACTGATGAATACGGTCGATCAAAGGAGCAGATTTGGGCCTTCTGCAGTGAATTCCACATTCCAGAAGGTTCAGAAGAGAGGGGCAGCATTGTGACGGGATTCACCAGGAGAGCATCTCCCCCCACAACCGCCTCCCCCCGCACCCCGACCCCCAGAAACCTGACACACCTGTTGAAGGGGTGGGGCTCTAGTTTGTTCCCTCCATATCGATGACTTGAGTGGAAGCAGCGTGGCCTAGAAGATAGAGCCCAGGCCTGGGAGTCAGAAGGACCTAGGTTCTAATCTTACCTCCATCACTTGTCTGCTGTGTGACCTTGGACTTGTTGCTTCACTTTGTTCCTCTGTTACTTCATCTGTGAAATGGGGATTAAGACTGAGAGCGCCATGAGACAAGGATTTTGTCCAACCTGAAAAGTCTGTATCTACCCCAGGGCTTAGTACAGTGCCTGGCACACAGTAATAGCTTAGCAAATACCAAAAAAGAAAAAGAAAGCGATACCTACGCTTCACTCCCCTGAAATAAGCAGCTGTGATCTCCACCTCTGAAAAACTAAAGGAGGCTCTACTCTCAAGAAATCCAGGGGAGTGGAAGTTAACTACTGTTGGGACAGTAGTTCCCAGTAATAGTAATAGTAGGTTCCCCTCTAGAATGTAAGCTCTTTAAGGGCAGGGAACATGTCTGCTAATTCTGAGGTATTGTACTGTCTCAAAGGGCTTAGTACACTGGTCAGCAGCCAATTAAGTGTTGAATAAATTCTTTTGAATGATTGACAAAGTGGCTATTCTGCAAGTCTGCTAGGGGCCCTTGGGCAGGGCCCAACAGGCACCTGTCTGGAAGAACACTCTGACTTGGGGTGTCATCAGCAGGGAGAACTCACTGGAGGAGAGTGCAGGCCCAGCTTCGCTGAGATATTCACTCGTTTATTCAATCGCATATATTGAGCAGTTATTGTGCAGACAGCACTGTACTAAGCACTTGGAAAAGTACAATATAATCATAAACTGATATATTCTCTACCCATAGAGAGCTTAGAGTCAAGAGGGCAGACAGGCATGAGAATACATATATAAATTACAGATATGGACATAGAGCTGTGAAGCTTGGAGGACGTGATGCATGAAAGGGAGCAAGACAGGGTGATGCAGAAGAGAAGGGAGAAGAGCAAAGGAGGGCTTAGTCAGGGGAGGCTCCTTGGAGGAATGTCGACAGGATCCTAAGCCAACCTCATGAGGGACTTGGCACTTAGATTTAGCTTTGTTTTTAAGAAAATAAAATGTTCTTCGTTAAGCACTTATTACATGCCAGGCCCTGTACTAAGCACTGCGGTAGATACACGTTAATCAGATCTGACACAGTCCATGTCCCACATGGGACTCACAATCTTCATTGCTGTTTTAGAGAAGAGGTGAATGAAGTCCAGCAGAGTGAAGTGATTTGCTTCACTCTTGTCACTCAGCTGAACAGCAGCAGGGCTAGGATTAGAACCCAGGTCCTTCTGAATTCCAGGCCTGTGCTCTAACCGTTAAACCACACTGCTCTAGATGCACCACGGAGTGAGGCAGAGATTCCGGTTTTTCATACTGATGTCACATCATGGCCAGGTTGTTTTCTCCTGGAGGAATCCACTGTGTTAGTACACAACAACCCGGTACAGCTGCTGGCCACATGAGGAAACACAAAGGAGTGTAACATTTCAAAAGCTTAACAAAGTCACTTTATTTACTTCATCTCCTCACTTTAACCAACATGGCCATGCAACAGAGCCCCTTCAACCCAAAGGCAGTGGCCTCACAGTTCCCTCTAGAGCAGACTACTCTTCAACAGTTGTGTCACTGCACAGAGAGACAAGTAGAAACACAATTCAGTGTTTACCAAAGCATCTAAAAATTTCTTTTTTCCACAGGAGTTTGTGACCTGAGTGAGATGCCTCTAGACCCATCTTTCTGCAACTTGAAAAAAACTATATAGATTTAAGTTAAAACAGACCGATCCCACCCTTGATTCTAAGACTAGACAGATGGTGCGGTAGAGGATATTGCCTGAGAAAAACAAGCCAAACTTTCAGGTTCCTGTCTGTTGATTCCGAAGGCCCCACCTGTCTGGGGGGTTCACCCACCTTGGAGGCTGCGGGTAGAATGGGGTTTGAACACAAGAAACTGTGTGATAAGCGGGTGGTGTCTGCTTACCTTCACAACAGGGTCGGGAGAAAGCAATGTTATCACTTGCTGAGCCCTCAATCACCCACCTGAGAGCCCTGCAGGCTGTCTAGTGGGCGGAGCCTCAAAGTGGTGGCACCCGTGAGACAGCCCACCACTTAACCCTTGCCTGGAAGCACCATGTCTGCCCTTGAAGGCCCTCTCTGCAGCCTGGCATGGGTTTAATACCTCAACCTCCCTCCTGAGTACTCTTATTTCAGTTTATCTTGGAATGTCTCTCTCAATCAATTGTATTATTGAGCGCTTACGCTGTGCAGAGCACTGTACTAAGTGCTAGGGATACTACAATATAATAGAGTTGGTGGACAGGTTTCCTGCCCACAACGTTCACTTATGCGTTCATTCACTTAATCGTACTTACTGAGAGCTTACTGTAAAGAAAGCACTGGACTAAGCACTTGGAAGGGTACAATATAACAACAAATAGACTCCGTTCTGTTCCCCGCCCACAAGGAACTTACAGTCCAGCTTCTAGCCATAAGCCCCAAGCTGGAGAGATTCCCCCCATTTTCACCACAGCCTGGTTTTCCTGGCCAATTCCCACATTCGTGAGGGGCGGACTGGTGACTGGGAAGGGGCACTGGAGGAGGAAAGGGGCACCAGGGGGAATGGAAGACTGGGCCCCATTCCCCCATAGGGGCCACTAGAATCCTCTCCAGAAATGAAGCCTTCTTGGAAAAGAAGCTCTTAGGCCCTGTTCTGTCCCCCCTGCCAGGGCCCAAAGCCTGGTTCTGTAACCCCTGGAATTCAGAAAGCTGAGAATTCAACTGAGGGAGGCCATTCCTGTCAGAGATAGCAGAAAGGCAGGCCACCTAGTGGAGAGAGTGCTGATCTGGGAGTCAGAAGAACTGGGTTCCAATCCTGCCTCTGCCACTTGCCTGCTGTGTAAAGTGATTTATCCACTCTTTGCCTCAGTTTCTTAATCTGTAGGATGGGGATTCAATACCTGTTCTCCCTTCTTTTTTACGGTCTTTGTTAAGCACTTTAAATATGTGCCAGAAGCATACTAAGGCCTGGGATAGATCATCAAGTTGGACCTAATCCATGTCCCACAGGCAGCTCACAGTCTTAATCTCCATTTTACAGATGAGGCAACTGAGGCACAGAGAAGTTAAGTGGCTTGCCCAAAGTCACACAGCAGACAAGTTGCCGAGCCAGGCTTAGAATCCACAAAGCCCATGCTCTTTCCACTAAACCACGCTGCTTCTCTATGCCACCACGCTTATTATTATTATGTGGGAGTGGGGTGGGAGCCAGCTGGTTTCTCAACAGATTTCTGTTCTCTCTCTCCTCCCTCTGCCTTGTTAAATAGAGGAGGGTGGTTTGGTTTGGCTTGGCAGGCCGGACACTGCTGAAAAGGACACGTGGGAGATTAATCTAGATTAGTGCATCAGCCTCCTTTCTGACCTCCCAACCTCCTGCCTCTCCCCACTCCAGTCCATACTTCACTCCATTGCCCAGATTCTCTAGCTACAGAAACCTTCAGGACACATCACCCGACCCCCTCCTCAAAAATCTCCAGTGGTTGCCTATCCACCTCTGTATCAAACTAAAACTTCTCACCCTTGGGCTTGTTGCCAAACTAAAACTTCTCACCCTTGTGAAGGGCTCCATCACTTAACCGCTTCCTACCTCACCCTCTCTCCTTCTACAACACAGCCCACAGACTTCTTGGTGCTAACCTTGCTAACCTTCTCACTGTGCCTCATCCTCACCTGTCTTGCCACTGACCCTTGGCATGCCCTCCCTCATCAAATCTTCCAGAGAATTACTCTCCCTCCCTTCAAAGTCTTGCTGAAGGCACATCTCCTCCAGGAGGCCTTCCTAGACTAATCCTCACTTTACCTCAGCTCTCACTTTGTGCGTCACCTGACTTGCTCCCTTTGATCTTCCCCTCTCTCCCAGCCCCCAGGCACTTAAGTATGTATCGGTCATTTTATTTATACTGATGTTTGTCTCTCCCCTCCTCTATGCTGTGAGCTCCTTAGGGACAGGGATTGTCTCTTTATTGCTGCATTGTACTTCCCCAAGCACTTAATACAGTACTCTGCACACAGTAAGCATTGAATAAATGATTGAATGAAAGAATAATCAAGAGAGTTTATTTTACACAGACCACTTTACCAAGTGCTTGGAACAGTTCAACAGACCTGGGAGATGTGATCCCTGCCCTCAAGGGTCTTACATTCTACTGGGGGAGGTGGATGCTAAAATACAGTTAAAAAGTTAATAAAGGTGTATTCCTACGTCATGAGTATATTTGTGTGTGTGTGTGTGTGTGTGTGCATGTGAGATTGCATACATCTGAGCTATCTGTGCATGGGTATGCAGTTCTATATTTTGAGTTGTCCACTTTAGGGTGCTTGTATATGCCCACCTATGGCATTTCCTTATTGTTTGTCTGTTGGGTGACAATTCCGTGGCACGGGCCTGGGAGTCAGAATAATAATTATGGTATTTGCTAATCACTTACTCTGTGCCAGGCACTGTACTAAGCAAAGTCATGGGTTCTAACCCCAGCTCCACCATTTGTCTGCTTTGTGACCTGGGGCATGTCCCTTCCCTTCTCTGTGCCTTAGTTACCTCATCTGTACACCGGAGATTAAGACGGTAAGCCCAATGTGGGGCAGGGAGTGTACCCAACCTGACTTGCTTGTGTTCCCCACCGCAGGGCTTGATACACTGCCTGGCACTTTGGGGGCACTTTAACAAAGATAACAATTAATTAATCCCAGCTCTGCTACTTGTCTGCTGTGTAACCTTGTTCAGGTCACTTAACTTCATTGGGCCTCAGTTGCCTCACCTGTACAATTGGGATGGAGACCGTGGGCCCTGTGTGGGACAGGCATCGGGTCCAGTCCAATGGCCTTGTATCTACCCCTGCGCTTAGGGCAGGGCCTGACCCATGGTAAGCACTTTACAAATACCCCAATTATTATTACTACTATTACAATAAAACATAGTTAGGGGACTAAGTCTCTGCCCACAAGGAGTTTACAGATTAGAGAGGGAGATAGACATGAATATAAAGTTCCAGCCTCCCTTACCATGGCCCTGACACTAATTTCCCAGGGCCTGTGAATTCGGGATTGGGTGGGCTTCTTAGGAGTGACTAGAGTGGTTGAATACATGTGTGACTCAAAACTCACAAGAGGCCTTATTAGAAAGCAACAGGAGGAAATAAAAACCCAAAGGAAAGCACAGAACAAGGTGGGGAGGGGTGGGAGGGAGTGGCATAGGAACTAACAGCCAAGATTAGTGAGAGCAATTGGAATTAGAGTCTTAATAGCTGGTACCGGATTGATCCAGCTGTGGCCCTTTGTCTCACTCCACCCTGCAAGAGAACCTGAGTTCTAATCCTGGCTCGGCCACTTGTCTGCTGTGTGGTCTTGGGCAAGTCACTTAATTTCTTTGTGCCTCAGTTATCTCTCCTGAAAAATGGGGATTTAGACTGTTAGCCCCATGTGGGACATGGGCTATGTCCGATCTGATTAATTTATATCCATGTCTTCACTTAGTACTGAGCCTGGCCCATAGTAAGTACTCAACAAATACCATGATTACGTGGTAATCCTAGGACATCGATAATGATGAGGAAGACTGTGAGCCCCATGAGGGACAGGGACTGTGTCCGACCTAATGACCTTGTACCTGCCCCTGCACTTAGAACAGAGTTTGGCACATAGTAAGCACTTAACAAATACTATAAAACAGACAAATACGTAAAATTGAGGATGATGATCATAATAATAACATTTATTAAGTGCTTACTATGTGCCAAACACTGGGGTCGATACAAGATAGTCAGGTTGGACACAGTCCCTGGCCCTCACGGGGCTCACAGTCTAAGGAGGAGGTAGAACAGGCATTAAATCTCCAATTCACAGATGAGATAATGGAGGCACAGAGACGTTAAGTGACTTTCCCAAAGTCACAAAGCAGGCAAGTGGCAGAGCTGGGATTAGAACCCGGGTTTCCTGCCTCCCACTCCTGGGCCTTTTTTTCCACCGAGCTACGCTAGTTCTCGCCAAGTCAAATGGGTTCATCACCGCCCGTGAGATGGACACCCCTGGTTTAGACACCTTAATCTAGTGCCCTTCCAGGCCTGTGATTTGATTCCACACCATTAATCCAATGAAGCCTGTGGAGAGCCTCAGAGGGTGGCTTGCTGGTTTTATAGTCCAATCCAAAACATGATCATTTGGTCTCATCTTTGGAAGAGGGCCAAAAGTCCACAGAGTCATCCTGTCAGGTTTACTTTTCTTTCATTTTTTGATATGCTCAGTCACATCCTGGTCCCTGTGGTAGATGGTTTGCAATTTCAGAAATGACAGGGGCTCCCCCTTTACCCTCAGAAAGCACAGAAAGGGTCTTTCCACAGACTCCAATGAAAATCTATAATGCAGTGACATTTTTCAGGCAAGCATGTTACGTGAAGAAAAAAATGTATATATTCTGAGACTTTACTGGTTTAGGAGTTCAGCCCATTTAATTTCATTAGTTCATCTGTGGTGCAACACCAGAACTAGAGTTCACAGACCTGTATTTATAATTCTATTTATTTTGATTAATGATGTGTATATATATATATATATATATATATATATATATATAATTCTATTAATTTATATTGATGCCCATTTACTTGTTTGGCTGCTTGCCTCCCCTCTTCATTGTGGGCAGGAATTGTCTCCATTTATTGCTGAACTGTACTTTCCAAGCACTTAGTACAGTGCTCAGCACACAGTTAAGCGCTCAATAAATACGACTGAATGAATGAATGAATGAATGAAACAAACCGGGTGGATCTTACCAGCCTGTCTCAGTTAAGTGCCTCCCCCCAACCCCCACACACCCCACTGTAAATAAATATTCGCCAGTACTATAAGATGTGAGGATGTGAGGGCACAGCATGGATTGGGAGAAAATGATGACGGGGGGAGCGGCTCAAAATGGTGAGCAACACTTTGGAATCACCACAGACAGGTGCGGGCCATTCGGATTACATTTCATAAAAACCATAAATCCCATTCCCTGAACAGAAACAGGATATGCTCTTTTCCCCTCCTCTTTTCTTTCAAATGAGACACATTACTGGCTGGCACAACTTCCTCAACAACGATTTCGCTTCCTCAAAGGTCAATTTACTGGAGGGTGATGATGTGGCAAGGATGGAAGAAATATGTAAGCCCACTGGGGTTCCTTGCCAGAGACTGAGAGAAAGGTTCACACTGTTCGGGAACATTAATGTGAACAGAAACCTTTTTTTAAAAATTGTATTTGTTAAGTACTTACTATGTGTAGTTAAGCACTGTGTCTAAGCACTGGGGAAGATACAACAATCTAGGTGGACACTAGCTCTGTCTCACATGGGACTCATAGTCTAAGGAGGAGGGTCTTCCTAGACTAAGCCCCCCTTTTCCTCTGCTCCCCTTCCCCTCCCTACGCCCCGACTCACTCCCCTATGCTCTATCCCCCCACCCACACACAGCACTCATAATACTAATAATAACGATGGCATTTCTTAAGCACTTACTATGTGCAAAGCACTGTTCTAAGCGCTGGGGAGGTTACAAGGTGATCAGGTTATCCCACGGGGGGGCTCACAGTCTTAATCCCCATTTTACAGATGAGGTAACTGAGGCACAGAGAAGCTAAGTGACTTGCCTAAAGTCACATGGTTGACAATTGGTGGAGCCGGGATTTGAACCCATGACCTCCGACTCCAAAGCCCCTGCTCTTTCCACTGAGCCACGCTGCTTCTCTACATACTTGTGTATATATGTACATAGTTATAATTCTATTTCTTTATATTAATGATGTGTATACATCTATAACTCTATATTGATGCTATTGATGCCTGTTTACTTGTTTTGATGTCTGTCTCCCCCCTTCTAGACTGTGAGCCTGTTGTGGGCAGGGACTGTCTCTATTTGTCACTGAATTGTACCTTCCAAGCACTTAGTACAGTACTCTGTACACACTAAGTGCTCAATAAATACGATTGAATTGAATGAATAAGGGAGAGCGGGTACTTAATCCCCATTTTATAGCCAGGATTAGAACTCAGGTCCTCTAACTCCCAGGCCTGGAATCTTTCCACTAGGCCACATAGCTTCTCACAGTTAATAAATAAATGCAAAATATATATTCCTACTGCTACCACTGCTGTCATGGAGGTTTGCACCTGATAGGACCCTGCTAGCTTGGTGAGCAGTTGGAGGATCCTTCCTTCACAGCAATAAATAACCACTGCTTTTGCTGTCGTCCTAGCAGTGTGGCCTAGTAAACAGAGCATGGGCCTGGGAGTCAGAAGGACCTGGGTTCTAAACCCTGCTCTACCACTTACTTGTCTGTTGTATGGTTTGGGGCAAGTCACTTAACTTCTCAGTGCTTCAGTGCTCCCCTCATCTATAAAATGGGGATTGAGACTGTGAGCCCCACATGGGACAGGGACTATGTCCAACTCAGTTTGCTTGTATCCACCCCAGTGCTTAGTACTAAGTTCCTGGCACTTAGTAAGTGCTTAACAAATACCATAAGAGAAGCGACATGGTATAGTGGATAGAGCACAGGCATAGGAGTCAGAAGGTCATGGGTTTTAATCACAGCTCTGCCACTTGTCTGCGGCATGATTTTGGGCAGGTCACTTCACTTCTCGGTGCCCCATTAAGACTTTGAGTCCCATGTGGGAGAGGGACATGGACTGTGTCCAATCTGATTGCCTTGGATCTACCCCAGCGCTTAGAACAGCGCTTGGCACAAACAAAGTGCTTAACAAATAGCACAATTATTATTATTACTACTTTAATTATTACTATTATTATTGAGGAGGGGGCAGGTGAGGCGGAAGCAAGCCCGGGACCAGGGAACCAGTTGGTACACACTTTAAAGCCCATGTGGTCAAGGGTTTTCCCATGATCCTCTCAGTGCTTTGAAGGGCACTTCAGGTATTGGAAAAAAGATGGCCGTGACCACAGTGATGCTTGTGGTAAGTTAGTATAGTCGTGATGAGAAGATAGATTGAAGGAAGGAAAGGCTGGAAGCTCAGAAGTCAACGACAATAGAGGAATGAGCCTCGTGTGAAGTTAGAAGGTCCTGAACAGCATTGTATTGGGGAGATGGAATGTCCAGCGCATAGCTAGGAAATACTGTAGAGACTTGGGTTCTAATCCCAACTCTGTCACGTGTCTGCTGTGTGACTTTGGACAAGTCACTTCACTTCTCTGGGCCTCAGTTACCTTATCTGTAAAATAGGGGCTAGGACTGTGAGCCCCATGCAGGACAGGGACTGCGTCCAACCTGACAACCTACTATCTGTCCCAGAGCTTAGTTAGTATAGTGTTTGGTGCATAGCAAGCACTTAACAAATATCATTAAAAAAAAAAGAGGCAGTGGAAGAATTTTGGGGCTAGGAAGATGGATTAGCCACTCATCATACAACATAAAAGAGGAGTGGGCGAGGGCTCCTGTGGGACAGTAATTAGATCTACATTAGACATGTTTAGTTTTGGGGTCACTGGCTCCCAAGTCAATCTCATCATAGCACTGGAGAAATCAAACATGGGTTCTCTATTGGTAGCCTTTGTTCTGTGTCACTGATGCATCACACACACCAACTGAGCAAACTAAAAGGGTGCATATGGCAATACAACTAAACAGGAGCCCAGGTGGCATATGTGTGTGGGTGTGTACAAGTAAAAATGAGAGGGAGGATAAAGAGAGAGAGAGAGAGAGAGAGAGAGAGAGAGAGAGAGAGAGAGAGAGAGAGAGAGAGATGGTTTAGGGAGGAGACAGGCTACTCATTTCTATTTGCCAGAAACATCCCCTTTAGATACAAGCTCACTCCAAAGTATTACCTATTGTTTCAGTGAGGCTATATTGTAGAGAAGCAGGGCACCCCAGTGGAAAGAGTATGGGTTTGGGACTCCAAGAACCTGGGTTCTAGTCCCAGCTCCACCACTTGCCTGCTGTGTGACCTTGGGCAAGTCGCTTAAATTCTCTGAGCCGAGCCTTTGTTCGCTCATCAATCAATCAATCAATCAATCAATCAATCGTATTTATTGAGCGCTTACTGTGTGCAGAGCACTGTACTAAGCGCTTGGGAAGTACAAGTTGGCAACATATAGAGACAGTCCCTACCCAACAGTGGGCTCACAGTCTAAAAGACTAGCTCATCTACAAAATGGGGGTTCAATACCGGTTCTCCCTCCTACTTTGACTGTAAGCCCCATGTGAGACCTGATGATCTTGAATCTACACCAGTGTTTAGTAAAGTGCTTGGCACACAGTAAGCACTCAATAAATAACACTATTATTATTATTATTATTATTATCAATCAATCATATTTATTGGACACCTTGTGCAGAGCCCAGTACTAATCACATAGTATTATTATTGATACTCACAATACATCAAACATTTTTTTCCTAATGATTCTTAAACCAATGAGTACTGACTTGTCTGAGGAATAAATGTGGAAGAAAAACAAGCTGCACAGCATCCTGGAATATAAACAAGGCAAACAACAGATTAAACTCTCCAAAGGAAAATTAAAGAGTATGTGAAAGGAAACTTATTTTCCGCATAAAGTCAATGGATAATGACTTAGTAGCTAGTAGCAATTGACGGCTCTTCTTTTTACCATGATATCTAGCCTCATATTGGTCACTGGCCCTGGAATAGGTTCTCTCCTAGAAATTCACCTCCTTCAATAGTGACCTTTGTTTAAAAGCTATAGGGGGAGGAATAAGGTTTCACAATATACGTGCCCTTTTTATTTTAATGGTAATTGTTAAGCACTTACTATGTGCCAGGCACTGTTTATCAGGTTTATCGGATGGGATATTGTCCTAGACTGTGAGCCCACTCTTGGGTAGGGACCGTCTCTATATGTTGCCAACTTGTACTTGCCAAGCGCTTAGTACAGTGCTCTGCACACAGTAAGCACTCAATAAATACAACTGAATGAATGAATGAATGTGGAATAGGGACTGGGTCCGACCGGATTACTTTGTATCCACCCAAGGGTTTAGTACAGTGCCTGGCACAGAGTAAGCACTTAACAAATACCATAATCGTCATTATTATTATTATTATTATTATTATTATTATTATTATTGTTATCATTCCGCCTCACTCTACCTCCCTGCTGTCTTCACTGGCTATCTTATCCTCCCAAGCCAAACCTCTAGCTGAATCATGTTCTTGACTCACCCATAATAATAATAATAATAATAATAATAATAATGACAATAATAATGATGGTATTTGTTAAGCACTTACTATGTGCCAACCACTGTTCTAAGTGCCAGGG
This sequence comes from Tachyglossus aculeatus, assembly GCF_015852505.1. Taxonomy (NCBI): domain Eukaryota; kingdom Metazoa; phylum Chordata; class Mammalia; order Monotremata; family Tachyglossidae; genus Tachyglossus; species Tachyglossus aculeatus. The sequence continues at coordinate 23,013,100 of NC_052083.1, read as the reverse complement.
TAGATACAAGGTAATCGATTTGTCCCACATGGGGCTCACAGTGTTAATCCCCATTTTACAGAGGAGGTAACTGAGGCCCAGAGAAGTTAAGTGACTTGCCCGATGTCACACAGCTGAAAAGTGGCTGAGTGGGAGTAGAACCCACGACCTATGACTCCCTAGCCTGTGATCTTTCCATTAAGCCATGCTGCTTCTCCATCGCCATTCCTCGCTCACAGTGCTTTCCTGGCTTGGAACTCGCTTCCCTCATCCCGACAGATCACAGTTCTCTCCTCATTCTAAACCATCCAAAAATCGACCCCCCCCCCCCCCCCCCCCAGCAAATCGTCACTTATTAATTAATTCCCCAACCTCCCAATCCTTATAAGCCCTCCAGTGGTAGCACTTGGGAACTTATTTCATACGCATTCTCAGTACATTTACTCAACTGTACATTCAATTATTTATTCCTGCTAATCTAATTGCAAACATGTCTTTTTAAAATAGTATTTGTTAGGTGCTTACTCTGTGCCAGGTACTAAACCGGGATAGATGCAAGATAATCAGACATTAACTGTGTCCATTTGGGACACAGTTCATGTCCCAAATGGAGCATGTCAAGTAGAATTTAATCTCCATTTTACAGATGAGGCCATCCTAATCCTTCTCGACCGCTCCCTTCTACTGGAAACATTATCCAACCTTGGCTTCACTTACACTGTCTTCTCTTGTTTCACCTCTTAACTCTCTGGCCATTCATTTTCAGTCTCCTTCACATGCTCCTCCCCTGCCTTCCACCCCCTAACTGTGGGAGTCCCTCAAGGTTTAGTTCTGGGTCCCCTTCTAGTCTCCATTTACACCCACTCCCTTGAAAACTTATTCGCTCCCATGGCTTCAACTACCACCTCTATGCAGATGATACCCAAATCTACATCTCCAGCATTCATCTCCCCACCTCTGGATTGTAAGATCATTTTGGGCAGGGCTTGTGCCTGTTTATTGTTGTACTGTACTCTCCCAAGTGCTTAGTACAGTGCTCTATAAATACGATTGAATGAATCAATGAACTGAGCACAGAGAAGTTGAGTGATTTGCCTAAGGTCACACAGCAACTCGTGGTGGAGCTGGAATTAGAATCCAGGTCCTCTGTCTCCCAGGCAAATGCTCTTCTCACAAGGCTATGCTGCTTCCTTTTAAAGATACTTTAATGAATCTTCACAGCATCAATTAAGCCCTCTTTTCCCCATTTCCCTCTCCATTCTGCATCACCTCTGCACTGGATCTGTACCCTTTAAACACTTTGTATCTACCCCTCCCTCAACCCCACTGCACTTATGTACATATTTGTAATTTATTTACTTATATTAATGTCTGTCTCCCCCTCTAGACTGTAAGCTAATTGTGGACAGGAAACGTGTCTACCAATTTCGGTTAGTACAGTGCTCTGCACAGAGTAAGCGCTCAATCAATATGATTGAATGAATGAATAATGTTATATTGTGCTCTCTCAAGAGCTTAGTACAGAGCTCTGCATACAGTAATTGTTCGATAAATAGCATTGGATTGATTGACTGAATTGTCAATATTCCCTTCTGCAGGTGAGGTGCCTGAAGTAAACCAGTGTGCATTTTCTCCTATTTAGATTGGGAGCTCCATGTGGCATAGGGACTGCATCCAACCTAATTATCTTGTCTCAACCCTAGGGCTTAGTACTGTGCCTGGCTTAACAATTACCATAAAAAATGGTGAAGCTAGAAATTGAACAGAGGTTTGGCACTGCTGGCAGAGGCTGGATATTGAAGTAGATGTGGAAATCCTAGTCAGAACTGAGGTCAAAGGAGAAAAGACGACAATTAAGGCTATCATTTTAGCTTGTTCTTTCTGGGGACTACATTTCTCTGAGATGGGCAGAATAAAGCCAAATTAGCAAGCTGGACAGAACTTTCAGATTGATCGCCACCGTGGCTCCTCGGAAGGGTCTTTGCTAGCTCCTTGGACAAGGGGAGTCAAATGAAGTTTGCTCAGGCCCAAGAAACTTGGGGGTTCATAGAAATTTATGTTTGCTTACAGAAGTGAGCTTGTATTTGAAGTGAGACAAAGTGCCTAATTGTACTTCCATCATTTTTCTCTGTTGGTCCTGAAATAGAACTTCTGGTTGTGAGAGCTGTAATAGCTTAGGGTATGACTATGAATCAATTTATCGTATTTACTGAGTACTTATTTTGTGTAGAGTACAGTACTAAGCTCTTGTGAGAGTACAATATAACAACATGACATACACATGCTCTGCCCACAATGAGCTAGAACCATCAGAGGTACTTATAAAGCACTTACTCTGTGCAGCACACTGTACTAAGCACCCGTTAAAGTACAAAGTGTTGGTAGAACCATTCCCTGACCACAAGGAGCATACAGTCTACGGGAACTTAAAACTTCTCTCTAGTTCTTCCACTTCATTTTCTTGCAAGGCTTGGCACAGCGCCCTGTTTAAAGTAAGTGCTTAACAAATATTACTACCACTATGCTCTGTATACGGTAGGTACTTAATAAATTACTACTACTACTATCACTACTTCTTTCTATTGCTCTTCTCCCCACTTTCAAAGCTTTTTTAAAATCACATCTCCTCCAAGAGGCCTTCCCCGATTAAGCCCTCATTCCCTTTACTCCCTCTCCCTTCTGCATCACTTTTGTAATTGGATTTGTACCTTTTATTCACCCCAACCTAAGCCCGACAGCTCTTAGGTACACACCCATCATTTATTTTAGCGTGTGTCTCCCCCACTGAACTGTAAGCTTCTGGTGGGCAGGGAACAAGTCTATAAACTCTGTTACAGTGTACTCAGTAAATACCGTGGATTTTTTTTAAATGGTATTTGTTAAGCACTTACTATGTACCAGGCACTGTACAATAGAATGGAGAAGGCATTGTTGCCTAGCAAAAAAAGAACAGGGCTAGAAATTCACACCTTTCCCAGTGCTTAGGGTAGTGCGCACAGTAAGTGCTTAATAAATGCAAAGTGCTTGGGGAGATATAAGTTAATCAAGTTGGACAGAGTCCATCTCCTGCATGGGTCTCACAGTCTTAATACCAGGGATTGGAATCAATTAATGGAATTTATTGCACACTTAATGGGTGCAGAGCACTGTACTAAGTGCTTGGGAGACTACAATACAACAGAGTTGGTAGATAGGTTGCCCATATTCTAGAGGGGGAAAACCCAGGACCTTATGATTCCCAGGCCCATGCTCTTTCCTCTAGGCCATGCTGCTTCATGACTGATTGATTAATTAAGGAAAAGACACATTTTAGTGCTGAAACCATCTCTGTCTTCTATGAATTGATACCTTATCATGGCAGGAGAGTTTGCATACGCTGATGAAGCTTAGAACTATGCCATAGAGGGTTACCCATAATGGAAAGGTCTAAGCCAAAGCATTAGAAAAAGTCAGTTCACCTGTGCTGGGTAGCAGCATCATGGGAAACAGTCAAAGACTTATGATCAAGTAATCAAAATGCTGATCAAAGACAATGGCAGAGACCCAAATTTTTACTGTGTGGAAGAAGGCAATGGTAAACCACTTTCATATCTTTAACAAGAAAACTCTATGGATACACATACCAGAATGACTTTTTGACAGAAGGTGGGATGTTCTGAAGATAGTGTGTCCATGGGAGTTGCTATGGGTAGGAAATGATGAGGTGGCATTTGAAGAAAAAAAGACCAAGTCAGATTATCTTGCATATTGCGTACAACCTTTTCATCATACCCACAATGCATTCCATCCAGACAGATTTGGATTGTCAAAAGAATTGATCTCAATTCTTTTTCGTTTTATACAAAAATGTGTAGTGCCCATCTACCATAGAGAATTGATTGTAATACAACAGAATGGAGAAGGCAGTGTTGCCTAGCGAAAAAAGAACAGGGCTAGAAATTCCCGCCTTTCCCAGTGCTTAGTGTATAGTGCACACAGTAAATGTGTAAGAAATACTACAGGAACTACTACTACTTGGGAATCAGGAGACTTGGTTTCTAGTTCCTATTCTGATATTTGCTACATATGTGATCTTGGTCACATATCCTTTCTGGCTTTCAGTTTCCCCATCTGTAAAATGGGGAAAACAATCTCTTCTCCCTCCTTCAGTCTGTGAACCTCCTGAGGCTATGTACTGTGTCTGCTCTGATTGCCTTGCATTAATCTCAGTGCTTAGCATAGTGCATGGACCATAATGAGCATTTGCTAAATACTTTTATAATCACTAATAATAAAAAGCATCAGCAAGAGATGAATTAATCCAAATCCCTGACTAAATATATCAGACCATATGTCAGAGTGGTAGCAGTAGAAGCAGTAATGGTAAAAATGATATTAAGGCCCTGAGTTCTAATCCCACCTCTGCCACTTGCCTGCTCTGTGACCTTGGGCAAGTCACTTAACTTCTCTGTGCCTGTTTCTTCACCTGTAAAATGGGGATTGAAGACTGTGAGTCCCATGTGGGATAGGGATTTTCTCCAACCTGATTTGCTTGTATCCACTCCAGCGTTTTATACAGTGCCTGGCACATAGTTAATACTTAACAAATACCTTAATCATCATCAAGAAGCGGATGCTAGTTTTAAACCTCCAGACACTCTGGGCATTGCAACCAGACACCCCCTAATTCTCCGTTCAAAACCATGGCGTAGTGGCAAGAGCACGGACTGGTAGGGGACGTGAGTTATAAGCCTGGCTCTCTCATGGGTCTACAGTGTGACCTTGGGGAAGTCATTTCACTTTTCTATGCCTCAGTTTCCTCATCTGTAAAATGGGGATTAAGACTGTGAGCCCCATGTGGGACAGGGACTGTGTCCAACCTGATTAACTTCTTACTACACCAGCATTTAGAACAGTGCACCTAGTAAATACCAAAGGATTATTATTATTATTATTATTATTATTATTATTATTATTATTGAGCACTCTGCAATTATCCGTGTACAAGAGGTCAGAGAGAGCAGTTGAACATAGAGGGTGAAAAACTAGCAGTGAAGATGAACTTGAGAAAGACAACTGTCAGCTTGGGTAAAACCTGCGGTATTATGGCTCTATACTGATGCTTAGTTTTTTACATTTTAGATCTTAGTACACAATCCAGAAATGGAAATCAAAGAATTAACGACCTTGCATTGTCCTCATCCCACACTGCAAGTGAATTAAGTGTGATACGAATCTTGGGAGAACCCCTCTCTGGGAAAGAAATCATTTGACATGAAATTTATGAAATGAGAGAAAATACCTCACCCTTAAAGGTCCTGTAAAAAATGCTATTTTCAAGACCCTCAAAACCATTTCCTCAATAATATGTGATCCTTGGTGCTTATTCAAAGCTTTTCTGCAAACTACAGGGAACACACTGAACTGAGTCTTCCTAATGATTGACACATTCAATCACTGCTCCAGGATCCACAATTGGGCTGGTGTCAGCTTGCATCATATGACTGGCAGGTGTCAAACATAAGAGAAGCAGCTCATCAGTCAATCCGTAATTTAATCCCCTTTACTACGGGGTTGGGAAATCTGAGAGGGCACCTAGGCACTCCTGTAACACAAACAAACACCTCTTGGACAAATCACATCTCCATTGTAACCCCTCCTCCAGAACTTCTGATGCTCTCTAAGGGGTCTGAGAGGATTGAGTAATCCAACTAACTCCCTCCTCAAGACCAGGCTCAGTGCTCATTAAGCTGATTCAAAATCTACAAGGTTCTTGAGGAGAGGGCACTCTCTTTTCCAATTTAATAATAATAATAGCAATAATTTCGTATTAGCTAAGTGCCTACTGTGTACTAGAGAAGCAGCGTGGCTCAGTGGAAAGAGCACTGGCTTGGGAGTCAGAGGTCAAGGGTTAAAATCCCGGCTCCTCCACTTGTCAAGCTGTGTGACTTTGGTCAAGGCACAACTTCTCTGTGCCTCAGTTACCTCATCTGTAAAATGGGGATTAAGATTGTGAGCCCCATATGGGACAACCTGATCACCCTGTATCCTCCCCAGAGCTTAGAACAGTGCTTTGCACATAGTAAACGCTTAACACATACCAAAATTATTATTATTATTATTACCATGCACTGTTCTAAATGCTGGGGAAGAAACAAGTTAATCAGGTTGGACACAGTCCCTGTCCCACATGGGGCGCACAGTCTTAATTCCCATTTTATAGATGAGGAAACTAAGGCATGGAAAAGTGAAGTGATGTCCAAAGTCACACAGCTGACCCGTGGGAGAGCCAGAATTAGAACTCACGCCCCTACCAGGCTGTGCTCTTGCCACTAGGCCATGTTTCTGAACAGAGAATTAGGGTGTCTGGTTGCAATGCTCTCAGAAGGCCTATAATGCCAGGTCGGCTTAAACCCAGCAGGTGACTGGAAGAACAGTGGGTTATCATCCTTCCTTCCCGTCTCACAAGCCCGCAACCTTGGTGTCATCCTCGATTCCGCTCTCTCATTCACCCCTCACATCCAAGCCGTCACCAAAACCTGCCGGTCTCAGCTCCGCAACATTGCCAAGATCCGCCCTTTCCTCTCCATCCATACCGCTACCCTGCTCATTCAAGCTCTCATCCTATCCCGTCTGGACTACTGCATCAGCCTTCTCTCTGATCTCCCATCCTCGTGTCTCTCTCCACTTCAATCCATACTTCATGCTGCTGCCCGGATTATCTTTGTCCAGAAACGCTCAGGGCATATTACTCCCCTCCTCAATAATCTCCAGTGGCTACCAGTCAATCTGCGCATCAGGCAGAAACTCCTCACCCTGGGCTTCAAGGCTCTCCATCACCTCGCCCCCTCCTACCTCACCTCCCTTCTCTCCTTCTACAGCCCAGCCCGCACCCTCCGCTCCTCCACCACTAATCTCCTCACCGTACCTCGTTCTCACCTGTCCCATCGAGCCCCGGCCCACGTCATCCCCCGGGCCTGGAATGCCCTCCCTCTGCCCATCCACCAAGCTAGCTCTCTTCCTCCCTTCAAGGCCCTACTGAGAGCTCACCTCCTCCAGCAGGCCTTCCCAGACTGAGCCCCTTCCTTCCTCTCCCCCTCATCCCCCTCTCCATCCCCCCCATCTTACCTCCTTCCCTTCCCCACAGCACCTGTATATATGTATATATGTTTGTACATATTTATCACTCTATTTATTTATTTATTTTACTCGTACATATCTATTCTATTTATTTTGTTAGTATTTTTGGTTTTGTTCTCTGTCTCCCCCTTTCAGACTGTGAGCCCACTGTTGGGTAGGGACTGTCTCTATGTGTTGCCAATTTGTACTTCCCAAGCGCTTAGTACAGTGCTCTGCACACAGTAAGCGCTCAATAAATACGATTGATGATGATGGGTTATGTGGTGGAGATTATTTTATGGGCTGAAAAGCCATCTGGGAAGAAAGGCATTTAAGGCCCAGTAACTCATTTCATTTGGAAAATCTTGTTTCATGTTGATGACACCTTAGAAATTAGGGTCAGAAGACAGTCACCCCCTGTCACTGCCTGACATACAGGTAAGCGCTTACAAAGACCCCAGTTAACTACCAAGTCAATTAAGCTCTGCCAAGTGCTTGGTACAGTGTTGTGACAAAACAGGTGTTCAATAAATACTATGGATTGACTTCTGGGTGTGTACTTGCAGAGCATAATCATCACCATTACTCGTGCCTGACTGCTTCAGCAGCTACAGATGGCTTTTCTTGTCTGTGAGCTGAGAGTTGGAATCAAACTCTAGCACGAGGTTCCTGGTGCTATTGATACTGATGATGATGATGATAAGAAGCAGAATGATAATAATAATGGGATTTGTTAAATGCTTACTATGTGATGATCACTGTTCAAAGTACTGGGATAGCCAGAGGCTCCTAGTCGAATAGAGCAGGGGGAATTGGTATTTTATGCCCCTTCAACAGATGAGGAACCAGAGATCCAGAGAAGCTTTTCCCAAAGCCCCAGTCAGTTCTATCTTAACAATCTCTCCAGAATCCTCCCCTCCATTTCCATCCAGAATGCCACCATGCTGGTCTAAACTCTTGTCACCAAATCCTACTTTGACTCCTGCAGCAGCCTCCTCACTGGAATCCCTGTCGTCAGCCTTTCCTCACTCCAGCCCGTGTTTCACTCTGCTAACTGGATCTTTTATTTAAAAAACATCATTTCTCACATGTCTGTCTCCCGACTCCTTAGGAACCTCAAAAGGTTATCTATCCATCGCCGCATCAAGCAGAAACCCTCACCATCAGCTTTAGGGCACTCAATCAGCTCACCCTCTCCTTATGTATTTTTGTTACTCTCCTACTGATGCCCCCGGTACTAGAAAGCGCGGCGCATGCGCAGTCGAAACCCGGATGGGGGGAAGGGAGGGAGCTCTGCGCATGCGGAGCCAGGGGAGACGGGAGCACACGCCCTGGAGAACGCTGCGCATGCGCAGCCAGAGCCCGGGTCGGCGGGGGGAAAGGAGGAGCCGCCCAGGAGAGCGCGGCGCATGCGCAATCGGAGCGCGCTAGCGCTCACTGTGTACCAAGTTTACTATGTTGCCGTGCGACTGGAGGCGTTTCTCATGGCGAAAGGCGTCCTGTGTCCATCGCGGCCCAACTCCTCCGGGATCCAAGTGAGTGGCTGGCCTGCGAAGCCATCTCTGGGCACTTCAGGGGGCCCCAGAAAGCAGGCCCTTCTGCTCTGATGTGGGTACTTGGTGGACGCACTTGTCAGCTTAGGAGTCAGAGGTCAGGGGTTCAAATCCCGACTCCGCCGCTTGTCATCTGTGTGACTTTGGGCAAGTCACTGAAGTCACTGACTATGTTGACAATTTGTACGTCCCAAGCGCTTAGTACACTATGTGCTTACTGCACACAGTAAGCACTCAATAAATAAAATTGATTGTTTCTCTGGGCCTCAGTTACCTCCTTTGTAAAACGGGGTTGAAGACTGTGAGCCCCGCGGGGGGCAACCTGATCACCTTGTAACCCCCTAGCGCTTAGAACAGTGCTTCATTCATTCGTTCATTCATTCCGTCGTATTTATCGAGCGCTTACTGTGTGC